>NW_025336598.1:27521696-27642500 GCF_004798865.1 Varanus komodoensis | reverse complement strand
ATAATAATAATAATAATAATAATAATATCTAATATACCATTTCAATGATAATTTCAATTATTACATGTATTTATTTCCAGTGATATTATCTCAGATGATGAAGCTAAATCTGAATAATTTGATTAATGAGTTCTCATAAGACATAAATTGGAAAAAAGTTAAACTGAGGAGATGGGATTAAAATATTATATTTTGAATTTGTATGTTATACATGGGATTCTTCTACCTATACTTGGCAAATATTTAAAAAAATCAGTGGCCTATGTAAAGGAGGGTGGGGTTGACCTGCAGGACCTTGCTTTTTATTATCATGCCTATTCATTGAGGTACATTAAATATTGGGATTGCACACCTAGATTTTCCACACTGACATTTTAGAATCTTCCTGTCTGGATTCTCTCTCTAAAGATGGCTTTCCTATGTGCTCCCTGTGGAGTAATGCACACTCCAAGTCCCGCGGTCCTCGAATCCTTTTGCATGCCCTTACTCGCGTGCAGTTTGAAGCAGACTATGGCTGATAACTTTGTTCTTTTATAAATAACAATCCGGCAGAGTTGAAAGAGGAGAAATGTCAGCCTACACAACGACGCGCGTTAAATTGCCTCGTGTTTGCTCCCAAGTCTGGGTGAGGAAGCGGCCTGTGAAACTACCCGGCTCTTGACGGCGCAGCGGCGCGTGCCGCGGAGCAGCGCGCGCGCGCGAGGGCCCGGAGCTGAGGGCGCCGCGCGGCCACCTGCCCCCACTGCGGCCAGGCCCTCGCCCGGCGCCTCCGCCGCCTTCCCAGCCAGCTCAGCACCTTCCCCCCAAGAGCGGGTTAAGCCCAGTGCCCACGTGACCCGCCGCGTCTGTCCAAGATGGCGGCGCCCAGGGGCAAGGTGGGCATGCTACGGCTGTTCCGGGGTAAGTGAGCTGTATCACGGGGGCGCCTGCGAAAGCATTGCCAAGCGCGTGGAGAGTGGAGGACTTGCAGGCTAGATTGCAAGAAGGGATGAAAGGGAGAAGAATTGCGCATCTCTCTCTCTTTCTCTCTCTCTCTCTCCCCCTGTCTCTCTCTCTCTCTCTCTCTCTCTCTCTCTCTCTCTCTCTCTCACACACACACACACACACACACACGTGTGCAAGGAACCTTTTGAGGGCAAAGCTCCACGGGGAGGAAAGTTACTTCTCATCTTGGGCGCCTTACATAATGATAACGTATATTTTGTTCCTTGCTATTTAGGAAGGGGATATTTGCTTTATTACATTCTGGTAAAAAAAAAAAAAGACTTCTTCGTCTCTTTTACTCATAGCAGTGCTATAGATTCAGAGTCCCAGGCTGGTATTCCTAATTTTTCTGCTGGGGTGGGAGGAGCGGGACTCCTTTGGGACATGGCACCAAAAGAAAGCGTCATGACCAATATCGTGTTCTGCAGAGTATGAAAGCTGTGTTTTAAATCTGGCAACTATATTCCTCGAAGCTTATCTGTTTTACGAATTTTACTCATTTCACGAAATTAGTTTTTGTAGTTTAAACATATTTTTTCTATCTTGATATGTGAATTGAACAAATGAGGCCACCTTATTCTAAATTAGGTAATTGCTTCATCTAAGCTAGTACTTGGCAGTAGTTTTCCAAGGTTAATTTGAGCCCTGGCAGATGTCAGGTTAGCATCTGCTACTTTGTGCATGCAAAACTTTGCCAGTTGGTGGCAAAAACTTTGCCAGTTGGTGGCTAGTACAGGTGTAGTACCTTATTGGTATACTTGGTTCAACCTCGATTAAAGCTTGTGAAGGGTACAAAATAACTTTGTATTAGTTGTTTATCTAATTATTGCTTGAAGTGGGCAGCTCCTAGTATGATTTATAATTAGAAGCTGACAAAATCTAACCCACCATTTTCAGCGTAATGAACTGATCTAGTGCAGTTAAAGTGTGTCTCATGATTGATATTACATGAAATAATAAGTCTTTAAAATAAACAAATTTTGGAAGAACATCATCTTTGTTAGCTCAGTCATCAGCAATTAGGAAAGTCTGAGGATGGCCTTTGGTGGAACTCTGGAAAGATTATGTTCATTAAGGGAGTAGTTCCTACAACCTTGCACTTACTTTAGTTGGAGTGACTAGCTGTGCTATATAGGATGTTGTGCTGGGGCGGAGGAGTAAACATATGTAGTGCTGTGCCTTAAGATGATTATTTGGAAAAGGAACTTGAGCAATTGTGAGGACTGTACTGACAGAATCATGTAAAATTTAATTTTAAGAAATGCATTGTAGAGGTTAATATTTACATCTACAATGCAGAAATACTTAAAAGCACCTAAAAATTCAAAAACATGTGGTTATTTTTAGAAGTTTCTGAGCAAACTGAGAGGTACTATTCATAATTCTTATTGGAATGTTTGACGTGAGTGCTGATTGTTAAGGAATGTTAAAAACTGTTTGGCTGCCATATATTTTACCATATTTAAAATAGTACAGTCCTAATCCATGCAAAGTTAGTCCTGCATTCTGTTGAAATCAGCAAGCCATAAGTTACTACATAGTCCTGTTTATTTGGAAGTAGGTGATATTCATTAAAGGGAGTTTACATGGGGTTGCAGCTAACACATCTGAAGCACTCTACTAGACTTGCTAACCTTTTGTTGGCTGGGGCCCATGTTTCAGGAACAATCTGGAAGCCAGATGAGACCTTTGCATGACTTACATTTTTCTCTTTAAAAAAGAGACAAGCATAACACGAGGACAATACAGATGTTGTCTGTCTAAAGCTCTGTCATAGTTTCTCTCCATTGACACGATTGATTATGCCATTGTAGTAGATTGTAAATGCTCTAATTATGCATTGGAATCATTCTCAAGTATTAACAATCATTGCATCAGAGTGATACTCCCATTTCTAATAACAAAAATCAGGATAATACCCTTTGAAACCCTTCTTAAAGGGGCACAAGAGACTGCAGTATCCTTATGCACGCTGATTTACTGATTTTGAAAAGCTAAATCATTACGAAGCAGACACTCTTTGCATCTTGTAAGTGGCTCTCAATGTTCAGAAATATTCGGTTCCAGGATAAATGCTTGATTTTATGTTTGAAATCCAAAAACAAATAAGAAAAAATTACAGTGTTCTTATTTGTGACTTCTTGAACACGAAGGATCAGGATGTTGACCTATAAGGAAATAATCATGTTTACAAGAAGTCACTTATTTAATAGATCACTTCTTGCTTGTGTGCTCATCCTAGTGCAGCGCGCTTTCTTTGACTGCCCAACAAGCATTAAAATGTTGCTTAACTTCACACTTGCTGCAGATGATAAGCATTCAGTATCCATTCCCAGCTTATGTATTAATTTATTATACATACAGTTTGTGCGGTACTTTACAATATTAAAATCAAGGGTGATCCGTATTCTAAGTGCTGCTGCTTGTACTCCAGTTTTTGTCTGCCTCATTATTATTATGTCTATAATTTCCCACTAGGCAAGTAAAGGACAGATACTCTTGTGGTAAGAGGGAACTGGTGAAGCTGCAGTCCTAATGCAGTAGCTGTAATCCCTGAACCCCTGAACTCAGCAGCTGGTGTTCATCCAGTGTAGAGCGAGAGGAGCAGTACAGGTCATCTTTACCTTCTCATTCCACCCATTCTTCATTTTCACTAGATTTGGAAAGCTTGAGTGTTTCTGAGGAGGAAGGAAAGAGCTGGAGTGGCTTCAGGAAACCTCCTATTCTGGCTGTTCCAGTTTCATTCCACCTTCTTGCCCTTTTTTGCCCTTCTCCAAGAACCTTTTCCTGATCTTAGAGAGCAGCTATTTTTCTGTGCCAGCTGTGAGGGGAAAGAGTTGTGGAACGGTTGGAGCACAGTCTCTGATCTTGGATCTGGGAATCTGAAAACTCCTGGGATCCCTGAGACAGCATAGAGGCAGCATACTTATGTATGCCTGTTGTTGAGAATCATGAAAGGGGATGTCCTATTGTGTTGATGCCCTGTTGTGGTTTTCTCACAACCCACTGGTTGGCTACTGTGTGACCAGAAAGCTCGACTAAGTGAGTTCTTGGTCTGATCTAGCAGGGCATTTATGCTCTTACGGCAGTTCTCATGTATGTAAGAAGTGGGACCCTTCAAGGATCTGTGTTTGCACTGGAAGTCTTTAACATTCATAAATAATTGGGAATGAAGCACAATGGATGGGTACAAGGGGAGGATTTTTGAAAATTCATGCACCTCCTTGTTCTCTGGACACTGATTGGATTCTATACTGTGGTCAAATTCACTTGGACTTTGCTGCATCTCAAACAGAATGTTGTAGAGCTGGAAAAGGTACAGAAAATGGCAACCAAAATGATCAAGGTGCTGTAGCCACTCCCCTGAGGAAAGGTTGCAATATTTGTGTGGGGGCTGCTTGGGAAAAAGATTAAGTGGGGAGTCATTGCAGCAATCTAACAGAAGGGGTTAACAGCATAGATTAAGCCAGGTTATTATTTTAGGATTCAGAAGAAGATAGAACTATTTGTATTTAATGTAACCATCAAAAATAGGGATTTGCCTTCGAGGACTTCAGGTACCATCAGTGCATACGATTTTGTCCAAAGGCTGAAACATTTTGCTTTCAAATGTGCTATTAAATAAAAGCAATTAGACAAAAGGACAGTCAGAGGGACTAGTAACATCACAGAATGCCCTCTGTAAAGGCAACATTTACGTTCTAAGGCATTTTTTAAAACAACTTCTATCCTAACAGGTTCTAGAACAGTACACAGGAGGTAGGAAAACTCAACTGCCACAAATAGCACAGCACCATATCCTTCCCCAACTTGGTGCCCGTCAACTCCTTTCAGCCCCAGACTGTATGACCAGTGATTAGAAATTCTACCATTTCAGACCATGAGTTCTGTCAGGGCCCTGCACTGGATTGGGTTGCAGGTTTTGCGATGTATCAGATTTTCAGCAGGCATTGCGTCAGATCCCTCAGGGAAGCAAGATGGAACAGATCAGCACAACAACAATCTGAGTGCTGCTGGAACTAGAAGCCAGACAGAGTTGTCTCTATGTTGCCCCAACGAGGAGCAGAGCTAGTCTGAGGTTCAAATAGGAGTGCTGAATTGAGCTTGACTGACCTCCACACTGTCTGAGGCTTTGTCTCTTGAAGGGACCTGGCCTGCTTTAACAATCTCAGTGATGAGGTGGGAGTTTCATCATGGCCTGAGTCATCCTCAGAGTCTGAGGAAGATAGTGTGATCTCCTTTGACCAAGGCAGAGCCAGTCTTGCCCTGGCTTGCTTTCTAGAGAATTGGGTCCCAGGGACATGGAAGCCTCATAATGCACTTCTCTTCTGTGAACTAGAAACTCTGGAGTCTCTTCTGAGGATAAGGGATCAGAATTCTCTGGGGAAGAGCGTTCAGGTAATGCTAGGAGTTGCAGTTCAAAACATCTGGAGAGCATCTAGCTTGGGAAGACCATGATAGTATCACTACAATGCAAATAAGCAAGAGTTTTGAAGCACTAGCATTACTGATTTCAGTAGTTTCCTTTCAAGGAGCTTTGCTTTCATTGACTTAGACATCACTCCTAAATGTATTTACTTAAGTGAAGCTATTGAGGATTACAGACTTAATACTGATTGCAATCAATTTAGGATGAGCAGTGTGTCTGTTTCCTCACCTCTCTTTTCCAAGGTAGTAGTACTATCCATTTCCATATTGCAGCAAAATTATGCCATTTTGAAGAGAGCAAATTTATCCTGAAAAAGTCTGGATAAAAATCCTGCAAATCAGATGCTATTGTTTCATGCAGATGCAAATGTATGTATATATAGCGTGATGGGCTGCAACCATATACACAGGAGTAAGCCCCACTACATTCAGCTTAATTCTGTGTAGACATGTTTAGGATCGTGCTGTCAGTTTTGATATGTTTTAACTCAAGTTGTCATAGCATGATTTTTTCCATGAATTATACCAGCTGGTGCAAAACTAGGACTTATCCTAAATTCCACTGTCTTAGAAAAGCCCAAACTAAAACAGTTTAGTAAATCCATACTGCCTGTATAGAGGCAATGTGGTGTAGTGGTTAAAAGTGCGGGTCTGGGATTGAGGCAATCTAGGTTCTACTCCATGCTCAGCCATGGAGCTAACTGGGTGACTCTCAGCCCAACCTGCCTCACAAGGTGGTGGTTATGATGAAAACATCGAGAAGAGGAGAATCAAATCAGGGGCCTTGAGATCCTTGAAAGGCAAAAGGGTAGTATATAGCATGGGTCAACCGATCAGATGGGGGATTTCGTTGGTGAACCATCTACACTACTGCTCAGCACTTTCCCTGTCCGAACTGACGGAGGTGTTCTCAGATACGGTCCCCACCCCCAGCTGCTGGTTTTGAGGGACAGTCAACTGAGGATGCCTTGAATGAGGTGTCTCATGGCCTCCTTTACAATGATGAAGCTGTCCCAGCATTTCAGCTCAATATAGGTAGCAAAGCACTCCCAGGCAATTTTTCCCCTAGTCAGCCATGGAAATGGTGATCTGCTGGAGGAGGTGGGTGGGCTGAGCTGGTTCCTTCGCCATGCTTATATCACCTCCTTTTGAGATTTAGACTTAGGGCAGTTTTTTCACTCTGCCAGGATGGGGAACCTGTTTGACGGTCCGCCCCTGGAGGCTAATAGATCCCAACTGCTTCCAGGCTCCGTGTGGATTTCTGGCTGATACGGATAACTTTCCTGGTGAAGACCTGGTTGATCGGTGGAATGCAGAAATGGCCCTTGGAGTTGACGTGATCTCCCTGGCCACCCTGTCCTGATCTGTAGAGATAATACAGCTGCATGGTATATACACTGGAGCCGCAGCAAAGCAGGCGGTGACTTGAGAAAAAAGATGGAGCAGAACTTCTAACAAATACGTGTACAATCAAACACTCTTCTATACCCATGTTTGAGCTTTTTCAGGAGAAGTGAAGGTGGTAAAAAACATTACAGCTGCGCCTCCATTGCATTCTCTGCATGTCATCCTGGGAAACTTTTTGGGGTTGTTGAGTGATGATGATGATGATTTCATTTCTATGCCACCCATAGCCAAAGCTCTCTGAGCAGTCTACAACAAAGTATAGAAACAAGATACAATAGATACAAACATTAAGAATTAAAAATAAAATTAAAGAACATTAAAAGACAAAGAAAATTAAAACCAATTAAGACCCAGCCAAGAATAAAAGAAAGGCGCCTGACTGATTGTTTTAGGCCTCTGAATGACTAGGGGGGTCTTTAAAGACCTCCACAAAGAGGGTCATTTTAACCTGGCAACAAAAAGATAGCAAATTTGGCACCAGGATGGCTGCAGCAGGGAGGCTGTTCCAAAGATTGGGGGGGGCACCATGGAAAAGACCCTCTCCCCCCAGTCGCCACCCTCAAAACCTCTTGAGGGGTTGGCAGCTGGAGGAAAGCCCCAGAGGCTGAGCGTAGTGTCCAGGTAGGGTTTTGGGGAGGTGCACTGACAGGTATTGTGGTCTCAAACAGTGTGTGGCTTTATAGGTTAGGACCAGCACCTTGAATTGGCATTCAGTGCAGGTGGGCCAGGACTGGTCTTATGTGTTCAGACCTGCCAGTCCGGGTTATTAATCTGGGTGCCACTTTCTGCGCCAGCTGTAGCAACTGAACCATCTTCAAGGGCAGCTCCACATAGAATGCATAGCAGTAATCTAACCTAGAGGGTACCAGAGCATAAATTACTGAAGCCAGGCTATCCTTGTGCACGTGGGGGCACAGTTGGGCCACCAATGGAAGCTGGTAGAAGGCACTCCAACTGCCAATGCCACCTGATCCTCAAATGACAAAATGGTTCAAAGAGCAACCTCAAACTATGAACCTGCTCCTTCAGGAGGAGTGCAACCTCATATAGAACAGGTTGAACACCCCCTCATCTAGTCAAATGAATCACCCACCAACAGCATCTCAGTCTTGTCTGGACTGAGTTTCAGTTTGTTTGCTCTCACCCAGTCCATGATCATGGCCAGGCACTGGTTTAGTACATCCAGAGCCTCATCTGCTGATGATGGAAAGGAGAAATAGAGCTACACGTCATCAATATACTGATGGCAATGCACTCGAAAACTCTGGATGACCCCACCCAGCAGTTTCAATAGCAGTAGCGTGGGGGACAGAACAGACCCCTGAGGAACTTCAAGCTGGAAAATCCATGGGACTGAACAATATTTCCCAAGCCCCACCTTCTGGAGATGGCCCTCCAAGCAGGACTGGAAACACAGCAATACTCTGCCCCCCACTCACACCTCAGCCAGTGGCTTCAGAAAGATACCATGGTTGATGATATAAAAAGGCGCTGAGAGGTCCAGCAGTATCAACAGGGTCATACTCCCTCTGCCTTGCTCCTGACATAGGTCATCGTACACAGCAACAAGGTTGTTTCCATGGCAAACCAGGCCTGTACCCCAACTGAAATGGATCCAGATAATCAGTTCATCCAAGAGTGGCTGGAATTGATTGACAACCACCCTCTTTAGAACCTTGCCCAGGAAAGGAATATTTGCTACTGCCCTGTAGTTGTTCAAATTTTTGGGGTCAAGGGAGGATTTCTTGAGAAGTGGTCTCATCTTTTCCACTTTAAGACAGGATGGGACCACTCCATCTCACAAAGAGGTGTTGATGACCGCCTTGGCCCAGCCAGTTATCCTTTCCTTGCTGGCTTTTATAAGCCAGGAGGGACAAGGATTGAGTAAAGAGATGGTTGCACAAACCTGTCCAAGCACCTTGTCCACATCCTGGACCTGTACTGACTGAAACTCATCCAATAAAAGTGGACTAGACTGTGCTCTGGATAGCTCCACTGATTCAGCTGCTGTAACTCTGGAGTCCAAGCCCTGGTGGATGCAACAGACTTTTTTTCTGGAAGTGCCCAGCAAGCAGATTACAGCAAGCCAGAGATGGTTCCAAGCTGTTTCTAGGGCCGGAATGTAAGCTCTGAGCAATCTTGAAAAGCTCTGCTTGGTGGCAGAGAGAGGACTGAATAGAGGCAGTGAGGCATTGTTTCTTTGCTGCCCTCCCTGCCACAAAATCCAACTGATTGTTAGATGCTGGTCCTAAGGAGGTGAAGACCATTAATGCCTGCTGTGATAAGTTTGCAATGCACTTCCAGGATAAAATCTCTTGCAAATGCTGGGATGAAGGCTATATTCTGCAGCAGGTGAACCAGGTGACATTTCCAAAGTGCAGTGATGTCTTTCTTACACAAGGTTCAGTTGGCACAGCTCAACAGTGTTTACAAACCCTAACCCAATTAGGAATTTTAGATAATTTATAAAGCTGTTCTGATCTTTCTTACCCCCAAACCCTAAAGTTCCTTTCTCAATGGGAAATAGTCATGTTACAATCAGAGCTGATCTTCTTTTTTCCTTCCCAACATCAGGAAACAGATTAGACTGGGGTGGGCAGAGTTCAGAGTAGTAGGATCAACTTTATTGCTTTGCTACAACCTCGAGCCTCCAGCAAAAGCCTGGTACAAAGACATATACCTAGAAGTAATTTTAAAAAAGCATTCTGACCTCACACAGTGTGCTCTCCTAGTTACCTAAGCTTCTTTCAGGAACCTAATTTCATTTTGGTGGTGGTGCAGAAGCGATTTTGTTGCTGTCTTTGGCATTCAGAAAGCCTTGCCAATATGCTACAGGGCACACAAAAATCTAAGAGGAGAAATAGACCTTCTTTCTGTTCACCCCTAGATTAGACCTCTGTCTCTAGAAAGCTTTGTAAACAGGAAGATGTGTAAAATTTTTTAAAAGGTGTGAAAAATGTCTACTTTCAACCAGAAAATAAAACTTTCTCGAACTTGTTGTTGCGAAGTTGTGCTTGAGCAGTATGTTAACAGTCCATGAGGAAATCTGAGAAGCTAGAGGAACTGCTAGATGAAAATAGGCACAATGTTATTATTAAATTACATTTCTATACCACCCATAGCCAAAGCGCTCTGGGCAGTTCACAAGATTTTTTTTATTTATTTAAAGATTTTATATCCCACCCTTCACAATGTCTCAGGATGGTAATACAATAACAAATAAAGAAGATACAGCATCCAAACTGTAGTAGATAAAATCCAATCCTTAAAAAAAACTACTAACATTTAAAATAATGGGCAAATAAAAAAAGTTTTGACCTGGCACCAAAATAAAAAAAGCGTAGGCGCCAGGTGCACCTCTCTGGAGAGCATATTCCAAAGCCAGCATGCCACTGCAGAGAAGGCCCTTCTCCAGGTAGCCACTCTTCTGCTCTCCTTCAAAGAGGGCTCTTGAAGAAGGACCTCTGCTCCAGATCTTAGGGGCTGGGCAGGTATATATGGAAGAAGGTGCTCCTTCAAATATCCAGGCCCTCAGCCATTTAGGGCTTTATAAGTCATCACTAGCACCTTAAATTGGGCCTGGACTTCAATTGGAAGCCAGTGCAGATGGGACAGGACTGCCATTAAGTGTGTATATCTGCTGGTCCCTGCTAGCAACCTGGCTGCTCTGTTCTGAACCAGTTGAAGTATCCGGACTGTCTTCAAGGGCAGCCCCATGTACAGCACATTAAATAGTCCAATTGGGAGGTTACCAGAGCATGAGTCGCTATGGCTAAGCTTTGCTCATCTAAGTAAGGGCGTAATTGATGGATCTGCTGAAGCTGAAGGAAAGTGCTCCTCGCCACTGTAGTCACCTGGAACTCCAGGAACTTCTGGGTCAAGGAGCACTCCCAGACTACGCACCCTGTCCCTTAGGAGGAGTGCAACCCTGTCCAAAACAAGGCAGAGATCACTTACCTGGAGAGTTGAGCCACCTAGCAACAGGACCTCTGTCTTGTCTGGATTAAGTCACAACTTGTTGGCCCTCACCCAACCCATCACTCCAGCCAGACACTCCAGAACAGCCACTGCCTCACCTTGATCAGATGTAAAAGAGAGGTAGGGCTGGGTGTCACCTGCATACTGGTGACTCTGCCTCCCAAACCCCTGGACGTCCTTTCCCAACAGTTTCCTGTAGATGTTAAACAGTGTGGGGGATGAAATGGAACCCTGCGGAAATCCATGGTGTCACTGCCAAGACACAGAGCCACAATCCCCCAGCACCACCTTCTGGAATCGGCCTGCCAAGTAGGAGCAGAACCACTGCAGAGCAGAGCCTCCGACCCCCCATTCAGCCAGCCTATCTGGAAGGATACCATGGTCGATGGATATCAAAAGCCACTGAAAGGCCCAAGAGAACCAACAGGGATGCACTCCCCCGTTTTTCTCCCTGCACAAGTCATCATACAGGGCGACCAAGGCAGTTTCAGTCCTGTAGCCAGGTCTGAATCCAGATTGAAATGGCTCTAGATGACCACTGCCTTCCAAGAGAACTTGGAGTTGCCTGGGCACCACCTGCTCGAGCACCTTGCCCAGGAATGGGATGTTACCCACCGATCCATAATTGGAGGCAATCTCTGGGTCCAGGTTTGCCCTCTTCGGGATGGATCCGAACACTCTCCTTCAAGGGTGTGGGGACCTGACTGCCCCTTAGGGAGGCATTAACTACTTCCTGGACACAGGTAGACATTCTGTTCTTTTAAGTCACCTATCCAGATTCAGCCAGGTCCAACCCTCTCCCCCTTGCTCTGGCAACATAAATTACTCCTTCAAATTCATAGAGATTGCAGAGTGCATGATAAAAATACATGCACAATTAATTTATGCAGGTTGTAGATTTCTGTTCCTTATAACAACATTTGGATATGTATAACAAAAATGTTTTTCTAATTTAGAATATTACCGTATTTTTCGCTCTATAGGACGTACTTTTTTCCCCCTCAAAAGTAAGGGGAAATGTCTGTGTGTCTTATAGAGCGAATGTGTGTGTGCCTGACGCCCGGGACGCTGCCGGCCGCCTTCACCACTTGGCACCACCTGGCCGGCACGCGCTCGGCGCACCCTGCTCCACCCCCCCTCTGGCGCAGGTGAGAGCTGTGTCACTCAGGGGGAGAGGTGCAGAGGAGGAGGAGCCGCAGGCTTTAACCCACCAGCCGCACAGAGAGACGGACTGCTCACCCCAGCGCCCGGGAACTGCTCACCCCCACTGCCTGAGAAGACCTGCCGCCACCGCTGCTGCCGCTCCGCCCGGAAGACCACCGCCGGCATGCTGCCGGCCCCACGTGGCCCCACCTGGCTGGCACGCACTCGGTGCACCCTGCTCCGCCCCCCTCCTCCGGTGCAGGTGAGAGCTGTTAATCACAGGTCTGTGTGTGTTTTCAAATGGCAACCCGTCTTTTAATGAAGCCCATGGGGAAGTGATGGGGAATGTGCCTGTGATGATCAGGAAGCTTTCCATGGATCCCTCTAAAAACTATGTGTGTCTTATGGTCAGGTGTGTCTTATAGAGTGAAAAATACGGTAATTAGGAACACAGCCACAGTTCAAAGAAGGGGCTCTAAAGGGAGTCATAGCTCCTTTTTTGCCATATTTAAAGTATGCTGTCCTTGCTCCTTTCTCACTACCTTCCTTGCTAACCATGGAAGCCAGTGACTCTTTTTAGAAGCAATACCCAATGAACTTAAGTGAGCTTACTCCCAAGTAAGTGTGTCTAGGATGCTAGCAAAACCTGCTGCTTGCTAGTTGCCCTGCAGCAAAATCAAGAAACCAGTGGCTGATGAAAGATGAAGCAGGCCTCCTGGCCATCCCCTTGTACAGGAACTAAAGCAACCCACTTAGTGGGCCTACAGTGCTTCTATGTAGCAACTCACTAGACAGAGTGGTAAGATCATTCAGCTCTGCCTTCAGCTCTATCCTCATCTCTTCCCTCTTTCAGTCACTCACCCATGATATTTTTGCATGCCCTCTGCTTAACTCCTTCAGATTCCTTCCTTTTCTTTTTGCTGTCCTCCTTTCCAACAAGGTTCCACTTCAGCAGAATGAAGGTATACATAATCAGATCTATCAAGAAGGCAGATCTTCAGGAAGGTGGACTTTCTAATGGCAGAGTATTTTACCAATATTTCAGCACAGTTAAGCAAGCAGATTACATGGACCTAGACTTAGATGTACTGTTCTAAGTGGTGATCCTTCCTGTTAAGAAATTCAGGACTTAAAATATTGGGATTCCCAAGGGAGTTGAAAGAGAACTCTGTTAAAGGCACAACTCCTGTTTTCATTGTTCTCCTTGTACTTGTCAGATGTAGTCTTGCATTTGAGCTATTGTACATTGTGATGAAATCCTTTTTCAGTTGTCAGTAACTTCAGTAGCGAGAATTTCCAGAAATATAACAGTGTTCTAAGAAAAATAACAAAGAGTCTTGTATCACTTTAAAGACAAACATATTTATTAAAGCATAAACTTTCAAAGGAAACTGTAGTCCACAAATGTTCATGGTATAGTAAATGTGCTTTATTCTTTAGGGTACCTTGAAACTCTTAGCTGTGTTTTCAGTAAAAAGACCCCCTTAAGTAAAATTAATACAAGCCATTAAAAATGGGTGCTCTTGTTTACTATTTAGACTTTATTTGAAAACAGTGATGAAAGAAAATGGACCTTATTTATAGCAGGACTTATTGTGTTTTATAAATTCTAGGAACAGTTCATGCTATTTCTTACGTTAACAGAATATATCTCAATCTAGCAGTTCTAGAGACTTTTTTTCCTCTTTAGAGTCTCACTGTTTAAGCTGGGCCATTTATGAGTTAATGGCAAAATTTAGCAACTGTTGTTGTGCACCTTTCAGTTATTTCAATGGAACTTGTATGGGGTTCTTGAAATTTCAGCTGAATTGAACATTCATCAGTGGTGCCAAGGGAGGTTCATCCATTAATACAAGAGGAAACAAATACCATGCCAGGTCGTAAACTATTTTTTCTTTTATGCTGCAGTGCTTACTTCTTTCAGCCAAAAAAGGTTGCCAAAGTAGCTTACAGTAGAATAGGATAAAATAATACCCCACTGCAAAAGATTGAGAAGGAGAACAAGAATAAAATAAAATATTGTCCTTCATCACTGAAAGCAAGGGATAGCAACCATTCTTGAGAGCTGTTGTTTTGTTGTGAGCCTGAATAGAGCTGTGCTTGTGGCAAACCATGCTAGGAACCTTTTGTTCCTAGCATAGGCAACAAATCAGTTGCGTTTATCGAAGGCAAATCAGTATGCCACCACTAGACCAAGTTGAGAAACAGGCATGGCAGCATGCATGGTTCAGACCACTGGCTCTTCAGTGGGACTCATCCAAAACCATGCTGAGTTGCATACTGCACAACGGTTCCTTTGGAATGGCTCTGAATGTCAATTTTTGGTACCCAAACAATCTTTTAAAATGAATGTAATAGGTGAAAATTGTTTTGCCATGGCTTTGATATTTGTTTGTGGACAGAATGTAGCAAAAGCCGCTGGATGAAAGAGAAAGGAGGTTAAATCAAAGGAGTACCTTCAGTGAGCAGAAGAGTTTTTTGGATCAAACACATAGTTCACCAATTGTCAGTGCATCTGCGCTAATGTTAGAAGCTTGTGAATCAAGATGGGAGAGTTGGAGTACTTGGTTTTAAGGGAAAGCTTAAATATAGTCATAGAATCATAGTGTAATAAAATTGGAAGGCGCCAAGAAGGCCATCAGGTTCAGTCTGCTGCTTGGTGCAGGACCTCAAGTTAAACCATCCCTCTCAGATGGCTGTCCAGTTGCATCTTGAACTCTTCCACTGTGGGAGAGCCTACAACCTCCCCAGGTCTTTGGTTCCCTTGCCATACTGCTCTAACAGTCAGGAAGTTCTTCCTGATGTTCAGCCAGAATGTGGCTTCTTTGAGTAATTTGCGTCAGTTATTTCATGTGCTGCACTCAAGCAGAGAACTTGGTCTTCTTGTTTGTGACAAGTACCTGAAGAGTGCTATCATGTCTCCCCTCAGTCTTCTCTTCTTATTTATTTATTTATTTATTTTCTGATGTATATCCTGCCTTTTTCCTACAAAGGGCGCAAGGCAGCTAACATCATTCTCCTCCTCCATCTTATCCCCACAGCAACAACCCTGTGAGGTAGGTTGGGCTGAGAGTCTGTGACTGGCCCAAAGTCACCCAGTTGGCTCCATGGCTGAGCAGGGACTAGAACCCAGATCGTCTGAGTCCCAGTCCCATGCTCTTAACCACTACACCACACTGCTCAGAGTCTATGAGAATGAGGTGGTATATAAATATTAATATAAATAAAAATAAATAAAAAACACATTCTTTCAATTTCTCCTTATAGGGCTTTGTTTCCTGTCCCCAGATCATCCTTGTTGCATTTTGAATGTCTGCAATGTGGGAGAAGCCACAATCCCCATGATCATTGGTTCCATTGTTGTAGTGCCTATCAGTCAGGAATTTGTTCCTGGTATCTAGCTGAAATCTGGCCACCTACAACATGAGCCTGTTATTCCACGTCCTGCACTATGGGATAACCGGGAAGATACCCTGTCCTTCCTCTTTGTGACAGCCTTTCAAGTACTTGTAGAGTGCAATCATATCTTCCCCCAGTCTTCTCTTATCGAGGCTAAACATGCCGGGTTCTTTCAGTCTCTGTTCATAGGGCTTTGCTTCCAGTCACTGGATCATCTGTGTTGCCCTTCTCCAAGTCTTTTCTAGCTTGTGTGCATCTTTCTTAAATTGTGGTGCCCAGAATTGGACACAGGATTCCGGAGGAGGCCTAACTAGTGTTGAGTAGAGGGGAACTAGTACTTCACATGATACTTCTCTTAATGCTGCCACATCACATAGTTGACTCATCCTCAGTTTGTGATTTACAATTCCAAGATTCAAAGGCAGTGTTTTTGAGCCAAGTACCCCGCATCTTGTAATGATGCATTTGGTTTCTTTTTCCTAGGTGCAGAACTTGGCATTTGTCCCTATTAAATATCATTCCATTGTTTTCAGCCCAGTGTCCCAAACTATCAAAATCACTTTTATTTCATTTCTGTCTTCCAGGGTATTAGTTATCCCACCCAGTTTTTATCAACATGAGAAAAACTGGTAGACTGGAGAAAACCAGTGGGATATGGTCATCTCTAGACACAGGCTCTATAGCAGAGGTAATCAAACTGAGGCTTGGGAGCCACATGCTCTTTGAGTTTATTTTGTGGCTCACCACTTGTCACCATGGGCACCCACTTGCCACCCACTGGTGCCACCACCGCCCACAGGTTCCTGCTTATGGCTCTCAAACATTTACCATATGTGGTTCTTCTGTTGAGCAAGTCTGACTTCCTCTGCTCTGTAGGAAGGACAGGGAAGGGCTTGTTGGAGATGGTGTTGCTCTATACATTTAAGAGAAGGGCATAATGTCAAGGAGTCAAGAATCCTCAAAAGGATCAGGCTTTTCCACAGACTCACTCAGGTGACAATACAGAATCCAAAAGAAATTTATCATGAAGAACATACTGCCTCCCTCATCAAAACCTTCAAGATGTTCTTGAGATGGGGAATGAAATCAGGTGAGCATCCAAATGGAGAAATGCTGTAGTAAAGAGGGACTTCATTTACCCTCACTTTGACTAGATAAATGCATGTTCCAGGCATGACAAAGAGGTTAACTTTTTTGATACCATAAATGATTGTGCTTCAGTACAGTTGGCCATGGAGCCATCCCGAAGGGAGACAATCCTGGCTTTAAACCTGTGGTGCCACCGAAGACCTAGTGGGTGCTGCGAGTGTTGTTGAACCAAATGAAAACAGCTATCAAGTTTAATTTATATCTAAGTGGAAAATTGCTGAAGAAATCTCATATGGACACATTTGGCTTCAAAAGAGAAAACTTCTCTGAAGAAACTGATAAAAAGGAAGGGAGTGTCAAATCACTGCAAAATACTGGAAGTTTACTCAAAACCACAATAACAAATTCAGAAAATGTAACATAGCCCAGAAAGGGCATCACCAGTCTAAATGGTCACCAGCATGGTTAGCCAGAAGTGTCAATGAAGAAGACTTGCTTCAGAAAATGGCCTTGCCTAAAAAAAGGACCAAAATATGCACAAAGGAAGTGCAAGCAGACAATAAAAATGCCAAACCAGGAGAGAATATTTTTAGAAGCATATCACAAAATCATGACCAAGAATTAAGAACTCTTTAAATAGATAGGAATCAGGAAATCAGCCGGGGAGGCAGTTGGACTGTGGGATGACAACGGAGTTAAAAGAGTACTAAGGAAGGATAAGGAGATTGCAGATAAATTGAATGAATTATTTTCATCTTGTTTTTGCTGGCAATACATGGAGACATTCTAGATCTTATTGAGAAATTAAAAACTAATGAATCATTGGGTCAAGATTGTGATGGGTAGTATTTTGTTATTATTAAATATTTCTAGGCTGTCTTTTAGGGTAGAAGCTCTTGATTGATCATTTAAGAGATCTTAAAGAATTCATATGTGAAACTGCTGTTCATCTCACTAAAGTATATAAAATGACCCAGAGATCAGGCTCTGCACCAGAGGACTTGAGAGTCATCAATGTAATGCCAATTTTTAAAAAGATAAGAAATGTGGGGATGAATTCTAGAAATGGCAGGTTGTTAGCTCAACATCTGTTCCGGGTAAATTGTTGGATATTGTTTGGTTGTTGTGATATGGGTTGTCAAGTCATCTCTGGCTTGTCTTGACCCTATGGATGAATGTCTCCTAGCTAGCCTGTAGAAGAACCAGTTCTGCTGAAAAAGAATCAACATGACTTCTGTAAAGGTACATCCTGACTCATTAACTTTATAGAGTTCTTTGAGAATTTCAGTAAATATGGGTGATCCAGGAGACTGATTCAGTAGACATTGTTTACTTGATCTTCTAAAAAAACTCTTCACAAAGGCACCCATCAAAGACTCCTGAGCAAATGTAGCTGTCATAGAATAAGAGAATAGATCCTGTTCTGAAGCTGATTGGCGGGAAGTTCAAGACAGATAAAAAGCAAAGACTTCTTCACACAGCATATAGTTAAGCTATGGAATTTGATGCTACTGTAAGTGGTGGTGGCCCCCAATCTGGATAGCTTTAAAAAACGGTTTGGACAGATTCATAAGGGAGGAAGCTATAAGTTGTTACTAGCCTTGCTGGCTATGTGCTATCTCCTTTACCAGAGGTGGCATTTAAAAGGCATTTTAAAAAGCATTTCCTACCTCTAAAATGAAAATGAGCATCATAGAATCACAGAATAGTAGAACTGGAAGGGGTCAGAAGGCCAGAGTGTCCAACCCTGCGCTCAGTGCAGGACTCCAAGTTAAACCATTCCTCTCAGATGGCTGTCCAACTGCCTCTGGAATGCCTCTAGTGTGGGAGAGCCTCTAGGTCAGTGACGGGGAACCTTTTAGAGACCAAGTGCCCAAACTGCAACCCATGACCCACTTATTTATCACAAAGTGCCCACACTGTGAAAAAAAATGAATGCTGAGGTTTTAGTTTAGAAAAAACAACTAAATATTTATTTATTTATTTATTTATTTAGGGGACTTCTATGCCACCCCATTCGCCAAAGCCTCGGGGCGGCTCACAACCGTAACTAAATAGAATTCAATAAAACAATATAAATTAACAATATAAATTAGGTCACCCTGGCCAAAGAATAAAATGAATAAATAATATTAACGATTAAAATAACATCTGAATAAAAAGGTCTTCGCCTGGCGCCAAAAAACAAATAACAACGGCGCTAGGCGGACCTCTCTGGGGAGCACATTCCATAGATTGGGCGCCACCGCAGAGAAAGCCCTCCTCCGAGTACTTACCCTCCTAATTTCCTTCAGGGAGGGTTCCCGGAGAAGGGCCTCTCCCGCTGATCTCAAGGGGCAGGCGGGCATATATGGATGTAAGTGTCCTTCAGGTAACCAGGACCCAAGCTGTTAAGTAAGGGCTTTATAGGTCTTCACCAACACCTTGAATTGGGCCCAGAAATATGATGCTGTAGATTCAAAATATGCCAGGGGAACAGCACAACATCAAAAAAAATTTCAGTCTCTTAATTAGAACATCTCTTTGCTAAATCTTAGATAGTAAATTTCAGTTTTTCATAAGAAAACTCAGAGCTAAAATCTTGTGTTAATAAAAACGAATATATTAAAACTCACAGCCAGTCCAAACAAATATACATATATCCTTGGCAGGGCATTGACCAGGCATGCGAAAGCTCAGACGAGTCGTGGCTAATGAGTCGCGGTTCATGACATTGTCGCCTGGCACCACTACTCCTTTCCGAGCATGCGCATGGCCCCTTTGTGCACTGTTATCTGATGCTCGGCTACTGGGGCAATGCTGGGACGACTTGGCTCACGTGCCGAGAGAGAGGGCTCTGTGTGCCTGCTGCGGCACGCGTACCATAGGTTCGCCACCACTGCTCTAGGTTGGCTCACTTGTTGTACTGCTTTGTAAAGTAACTGCAGATTTAGATTTCAGTCTTTAAACTAAGCATGTCCTGTGAGACAAGCTCAGTATTATACCGTGTTAATAGCACACCACAACCTGGATTATACAAGCAAACTTGTTATAGATGTTGAGCTTTCACAATTTATCGTGAAATTCTCCTGTGTATGCCCTCTTCAGACAGAGGTGAGCTGCTCAAGAATACCCCTCCATTTCAATAAAATTTGTGCAGAGGATTTTAATAGTGGTAATTGTATCTGAGAAAGCAAATAACTTGATCAGAGGTCATCTAAGTTCCCTTCATAGAAATAATTCACTAGACCACAAAGTGAACTTAGTGCACACAGCAAATTCTTCCTTTCCTTTCCTTTCCTTTCCTTTCCTTTCCTTTCCTTTCCTTTCCTTGCCCAGCAGCAATTGTTGTTGTTGTTTTTTAATGTGTTACAGGCAGTCCCCAGGGTACGAACATCTGAGTTACAAAGAGCCCATTCTTAGAGTGTACTGGTATAAAGCCTATTATATTAAAATTCGAATGAAAGGCCTACTACAGGAAAGCATCACCACCATAGAGAGAGGAAATGAAAGGGGAGAGAAGGAGACCTCCAAAGCAGGCCTTTCTGCCCCATCCATTCAGAGAGAGAAATCTCTCTTGCATTTCCTTGCTGCCAAGAGGAGACATTGGTGAGTTTGGTGGAGGGGGGAGTAGAGATATTCAGTTTTTCTATTTTCATAGGGGCCCCGCACCCCTAACCCATGTGAATGTGGAGGACAACACGTTCAACTTGAAGATGAGTTGTCATTTTCTCAGGAATGGAACTCATTCAAAATTCAGGCACTAACCTGTATTTCAAAAGGGATAGCTGGTATAAAGTAAGTGTAAAGTAAGCAACTCTTGTAAACTTTAGACTGCAGCTTCCTTTGTGGAATCAATCCCTCTTGTAGCTGGTCTTCCTCGTCTTCTTATGCCTTCTACTTACCCATTGCAGAGTAGGGTAAGCTTAACACCATTGAAATGAGCAGGCTTAAGGATGCCCAACTCTGGGTAGAATGGGGCTGCAAATCTCCAATGCTTGGAATTACATTATTCTTTCCAAGGATTTATATGTCTGCAAAATTCATGTGATCAAGAACCAGAGACCTCTAGCTTCTGTTCCTGAAATGCATGCTGGGCTCTAGTAGACAAAACCATTGAACTTGCAGCCTCAAAAGGGAGGTATTACCCACTCCTTTGGCAGGTTAATTAGTTTGCATTTGTAAAGCTCTTTGAAGATGAAAAGTGCTATAAAAATGTTAAACAAAATTTTCTATGCAGTTTAACAGGTGTGGGAGTTTTTTTTCCAGAATTAAGTATTCCCAGCCATTCAGGGCATGAAATATACTAAAGGAAGCCAGTATCTCTGCTAATTGTTTATATTTTAAAATCTTAGAAGTGGCACACTGAAGGCCTGTTAACTCCATTCCTTGGTGCCCAATGATAAAAATATACAATTTAGAAATTGGCAGAAGTCATTCACTTTGTTGGAGCCATGCTTTGTAGCCCTATAAAACTGGTTTTATAAAACAACTCAAACACTGTTGTTGTGATTGCATTTGAATGTGACCCAAACAGGACATGATGGGGCTCCAGGCTGTATATTCAGGCATGTGGACAGTTTCTGGACAAGGATCCTGGTTAGGGACCTTTCAGAGACTGTTCACTGTAGGCTCATCTTACATTCAGTGTCAGGCATTTCCATTTAAAAGGCTCCTTTTCCAAACACCTTGTTTCCATGAAAAATAATTTTTATATACCCACAAGAGCTGAATTGTTTTTGCTGAATTGTGGTGTCTGCAGTCAAATGTATATGAATAAATTCCATTTAAATGAGTCACACTTACTCATTGGACAAAGAGCTTCTGCATGTCACAGAGAACCAAACAGAAGCAAGGAAAGGCACATGTTATGAAAACATGTTTTCCAATGAAGACTTGAGAGAAAATAAGAATGCGACATTTAAATGAATCTTTGTTTGGTGTTTTGCAGTTAATATGTAGCTGCATGCTGAGAAGCCAGTTTCTGGCAATCTTGGGTTTAAGAAAGCTGAGCAAAACATGTGCACGGATAACATGGAAGTGGCAGTCACTGTCCTGAGCTGGCCCCTTCCTCTTTCCCTTTGGTCATCACATGCAACACAGAGCTTTGAAGTGCCGTTCTTTTATTGAAACTTGGCAGATTACAGATCAGTATGAACTCGGAATAGCTAAGCTCTTGCTTAGCAAATTTGACATAAGCTTGCTGACCACTTAGTTCTATACGAACAACTATCATTTCTAAAGTTTTATAAATATGTCATGTTTCTAGGGAATCCTGTTTCATTGGATTATTCTTCACAAGCCAGTCTTTTTCTAAGGTGTATTTCAGCCTTCCCAATCCAGTGCCCTCTGGACGCATTGATTTATTGCTTCCATTGTCTCCACCTGGCATGAAAGTATAAGAGAGAGCCAGGGTGGTGCAGTGGTTAAGAGCATGGGACCAGGACTTGGGCAATCTGGGTTCTAGTCCTCGCTCAGCCATGGAGCCAGCTGGGTGACTTTGGGCCAGTCACAGACTCTCAGCCCTCACAGGGTTGTTGTTGCGAGGATATGATAGAGAACTGGAAGAAGAGAATTATATAAGCTACTCTGAATTCTTTAGAAGAAGAAAAATGGGATATGTCATATAAATAAGTCATCCAGTCCAACACATTTGGAGCGCTCTAGAATGGAGAAAGCTGGTATAACTCTACATAGTCCGTGTATATAATTACCTCTAGCTAAAAATCATTGAATAAAATACCCAATTTCATACTTGCATATCTGAAATGGTAAAGTATGGTGATTCAGCTGGTACACTGAAATCACCAGGTTTACTATGCTGAAAACAACAGCAGCCAGTGCAGGAATGTACCCATAAAGATGTACATAAATGTTGTACATCTTAAAGCTGGGGAGTCTTTCTGAATCAGCATATGGAGAGGTGGATGTAGCTCCTTTTATCTATATTAGCTGGCCTCTTTCTCAGTTTATTTATTTAAAACAGTTGTATGCCACCCAATTGTGCCACAGCACAGTTTATGTTCTAACCAATTTAGATGCAACAGGTGAATAGGAATCCCTGTGTAGCATTTAAATTTATTGAACTAGGAAAGCTCTGTTACTTTGAATTAATAGAAACTAGTATAGTGTTGCCTTCTTGTTCATATATTGACCACCCCCAGTTCTCCATTGTTTGGATAACTCATAACCGAACTTCCATGAGAATTGTTTACGCAGTCAATATTTGAAACCTTATTTTATAAAGATGATTATTTAAGGGTTGTTCTCTTGAAAGAATTGAAGATTGTTTGCCACACCTCCTTGTGGCAGTTTTAGGCAGAACCTCTTATCTTGGAAGGATTGTTGACAACTTTTCAGTTCACTTCAAGTTCTGATTAAATTCTTAAAACATAAATCAGAATGTGAAGAGTGTTCAATGTTATTAATCTCAGGAAAAAGGAATGGTATAAACAGTTCCCCCACAAGTCACATAATTGGATCATACTGAACACTACTTTGCAAAAGTAGATGTAACACATTCTCCATCACATTCCTTTGATCCCAGTTGAAATAAATAAAACTGTTTTTTAAAAAAAGAAACCCTGAAGGCCTCTGTCACTGTGTGCAGTCTAGGTAATATATCGTTCAGATGAAGTCATTGTTCTCAGTCTGGGGCCTTGCATATGCAAACCTGCAAAAGAAGAACACAGTTAAGACAATAATTCCTTTCTATGACTTGTAGCCTTCCACTTGAATACTGTCAAACTCTGAAGGTTAACTTTTTATAAAACACCTATAGCTTCTTGACCAGCAGTAGCAGAAAAAACCCTGTAATAACTCTTTAACTACTTGGCAAGTAACCTTTGATTTAAATTGTTTTGGGTGGGATTGCCACCTTCAGTTAGTGGGAATTCTTGCACTAAGAATTAATAGAACAGGGGATGAATATAAAACTGCCTTGATACAAACTTCTGTTATGACCCCACTTGGAATGCTATGTATAGTTTTAGTCACTCCTTCTCAGAAGAGAGATTATGGTACAGGAGAAGGTGTGGAAAGGGCAGAATTGAGAGGCAAGCACACATTCCCTTGGAAGAAAAATTAAAGGTTTAAAAAACAGAAAAAGGGATTGCTAAGTAGGAACATCATGGAACAGAATTGGGAAGCAGCCAGTGGGTGAACGAAAGGTGCACTTCCAAGCCTCTCAGTGTTGATCTCCAGGGTATACTCCCTTATTTTGTGCATCAAGCCAATGAACCTTCCCTTGCACAACCTGTAGGCCAAAGTCTTTTTCCCTTGCATACTAAACAGAGTCAGGCTCTGGTCACCCACCTACTGGAATGCTGATGTCGACAGGTTTCTGCCAAGGGAATTCACACTTTGATTGGAATGGTTGGAAATCGCTGCCCTTATGCTTCATGACATGACAAGTTTATAACAATATGTATGATGCCTAGATAAAAGCCATTTCCCTCCCTCCCCCCTCCCCCCATCTCCCCCATCATAAAAGTAGAGGAAACTTATAGTACATTTAAGACAAGCAAACACAAAACAATGCATAACACTTTCATGCAATGCATAACTGATGTATGACATTCACTGACACAAGGTGTAATACAGGCCATAAGTTGAATGACTTCAGAAGGTGATCAGGCTTATTAAAGGAGGATTAGCTCCATGCATGGCCACTCATTGTGAAAGTTGTACAGAACCTACATGCTCAAATGGAATATGGCTGGCTAGTTCTCCCCCCCCCCCCCCGCCACATTTCTATTGGTATTCATTAGTGATCTGAACATGAATACATTGGGTAGACTGTTTATCAAGTGGCAGCAAAAGAAAAGTGCCAGAGTTACCCAGAACTGCTTGATCCACAGCTGGACACTACTTATATAAGGACTCACCAAAATTCCACAAAACAGCTAGTTTTTCAATTGTTCAGAACTCTTAATCAGGCTAGATGGTAAAGAAAATTCGGAGGTAGGGGGAGGGCAATAAAATCCATACATTTGGCAAAATGTTGTGGCCAGGTGTGTAGTTTAGATAGATCTAATCTCAAAATAGAGATTGCAGAAGGGATTAATTAGTGATAGTTTTGTTTTTTGTTTGTTTTTCTTATAGATCAGCATGGCTTTATTTATTAATTTATTTTATAGCCTGCCATTCCTTTTTTTCCTACAAGGAACCTAACGTGGCTTGCATTAGTCCTCCTGTTCCGTGCTGCTTTTATCTTCACAACAACTCTGTGAGGTGGAGTAAGCTGAGAGTCACTCAGAGAACTTCGTGGCTGTGTGGTGACCTGAACCAGGAGCTTCCCAGTTCTAATCCACTACTCTAACCACTGGCTGTTATTTTCTGTTTTGAGATGTTTCAGAGCTACCTGAGTCATTCTTTGGATCATGGCCTACATTATCAAGTATATAACATACAAGCTGGACCCAAAGTACCACGACACCTACCTAGTCGTATTGTTTACATGATTAAGGATACCTATGATTGTTCATCTCAGAGGTCGTTATGGTCAGGACTTAGCAAGATTGTTAGCATACAATGAATGTTCACCATTGTGGAACATTCAGGATGGCAGACCATGCTTATTCTAGGTTGTGCATGTTGACATTTTATTCCCAGTTATCCTAGTTGTGTTGTTCTTTGCTTTTGTCTACTTTCAGCCTTAGATTATTTTTTTATAGCTGCTGTGTGTAACTTACCTGCTGTGAGGGCAACTGCTCCCCTCATCACCCCCCCCCCCCCCCAGATCCAGGCCTGCTCTTGTTTTACTTGTTTTTTTCTAAGCTAAACAATTTCAGCTGTTGTAACTATTCTTCATACCTGAACTGAACATAAATGATCAGAACAACTTGATCATTTTAGTTGACCTTCTCTGCACTTTTTCCAGCTCTACAAGGTTGTTTCTTAGATGCAGTGACCAGGACTGTACATAGTGTTCTAAGTGTGGCCACACCATAGATTAAGAGGTGTGTGACCTTCGCACTATTATTTTCAGTTCCTTTCCTAATTATGCCTAATGGCGCACCCACAAAATGGGTTGGTATTTTGATCAGCCACAACCCCAAGATCCCTTTCTAGTCAGTCACCAGTAACTCAGATGCCCATTCTCTTGGCTTAGAGCAATCCCTTTGGAGCTTCTCAAAATCCCTTTTTGTTTCAACCTCTCTAAAAAGTTTGGTGTCATCAGGAAGGACTGTCATTCTAGTTGCAACAAACAATCAACACCATAGCCCTGAAGGAGACCTATGTATAAAGGGTTCCCCCAGCATGGCAAGCCATTGTAAGTTGCCAGTTCCAGCCACCCCACAATTGCACAAGCACCCTTGGGGGTAGCTGGCACTGCCTCGTTGCCCTCCCTGCTGTTTTCAATTTGCTGTGGCTTTTTTACATTTTACATTTTTTTTCCAACTATATCTCCCAGTCCAATCTCTTCTTCCAGATGCCCTATCAATACTCACTTTTAGAGAGGACTTGCAGTTTTGACAGCTAAGCTGTCATAACTTCCTACCCCCGGAAGAAGACGCATTGTCCACTTTCCTGAGCATTTAGAATCTTGGGCAAACTCACATTCCAGCAACAATCCATAGTTCAATGACAAACCATGCTCAGCACAATTTCAACCATTGAGCCTGGGTTATCATCAGAACGCAGTGTGTAACTGGGGACTGGTATGACTAGTCTAGAACACCAGCCTAGTATGAAGTGCAGTTCAGAGGATGAAAATGGGGGGATAATGTGGCTGGTTGCCTAGCCTTCGTTGACATTCCCAGCAACTGTGTTTTCTGATGGTTTGGGAGGGCATAGTCTGACTGCATAGGAATATATGCAGTCAGACTTGCAAGATAAGCAAATACTTGCTTGCAAGATGAGCAAATCTTGCTCTGGTCGGTGCCTGGATGACATATAGCTTTGAATTCTGCACGATGCTGGCCTGAAGTTTATGGAAGAAAGGCAGGCTATGCATTTTATAAGTTTGCTTATGACATTTTTGGGCTGACTAATTTTGAGCTAACCAATAGGTTTATCCTGCCTTTTCTTCAAGGACCCCAAGGCAGCATACATGATCCTTCTACTCCTCTTCATCTCCCAGTTTTCAAAATGACTTTTGGGTCAAACTGATTAAAATGAAGAAAACTGAATCACTAGCTGAATGCAGACAGGTGGTAACCCACTCTCAGAAGCTGAGTATGTATTGTATATGGATTGTCTTTTAATTGATGGTTATCATAGAAAAGTGGGTGATGGTATTTTCTGAAGCTAGCTGCACTAACAAAATGTGGGTGGCTAGCCATGAACAACAAACACACAGTTCACAACCAAATGACAAATCATGGGTATTCTTCCTGGGTTGTTTATGGTTAACAAACCATGCTTTTTAATGCAGCTGAGTTCAGACAGCAGTGACCCATGTTTCAAGAGGAACTCATGTTTCAGTGACCGCCTGCATTCAGTCCTTGAGTGTTATGGGTTATGTCTGAACCCAGTCATTGCATGAATGAATTAGACTGTGGAGAGGTGGCATATGGACACTGCTGTTAGTTGCTGGACCCAGAATGATGGTCTGAATTCCATAGCCATTGGTAAAGGTCTTTAGAAGGGAACAGTTCTTGTTGTTAATCGTGCTGAGAACCAGCGTTTGCAGAGAAGAGGCTCCAGCCAACAGGAGCTAAGTTCAAAACAGTGGCTGGGAGAGTACCGTTAGATGCAAAATTATGGCTTGGGGCAAGGCAAGTTGCACTTTACCTCACTGATCTGTGTATACCAGTCTACATACAAACTACTGCCGATCACAGATTGTAACAGATCTGTTATTTGAGGAAGTGTGAAAGTCCTTAGTTTTGCTGAGAAGTCAAACTGTTCCCGGTCATCCAGTGATCTTCTGCAAATCACCTGGTGACTTTCTAATCCATACCAATCAACTTTCCATCTACCTCATATATTGTACCAGAGTGTCTACACGTTGAAGTTTTTCATGTTTTCATTTGTTTTGGCTTTTCCTTAAGTATCTACTGCTGTTTTGTGTATTTTCTGTCAGTACCCATTTCCTCCTTCAGGATATGAGCTGTTCTTTGGAACTAGTCATTTTTGTTTTTTTAAGTGCTAAATATGTGTGCAGTCAATTGCTTAGTCATATATTCAGCAGTGATTTTGAGAGAATTGGGGGCAAGGGATGAATCTACACCTCTGTGGTTTCCTGAGGTAACCAAGAATGGTTTGTGTGAGAAAACACACACATGGCTGAAAAGAACAGAGAAATGAACTCTGAATTGATGGGGAAGGATAATTAGGTGGAAAAGTGCATGTATTGGGCTTGATTTTACTAAATTAAAAATCACAGGCAGTGGAAGATGTGGTGGAAAGGTTAAGAGTTCTCCTGGATCAAGCTGAAGGTCCACCTACTCCAGCAGGTCACGAGCAGGTCATGGAGATGATGGCCTGCTCCTGTTGTTTGTCTACAGCATATGGCTTCTGCATGGAGCTGGTATGTGTAGCGTACTGCGTCTGTACATTCAGCTAGCACAGCTAATAGACATTGGCTATCCTCCATGTATCTTGCTAATTCTGGGCTAGTCCTTAGAAATGGAGTGTTAATTGGGACAAGACCCAGGCTGATGAGCAACTGCATAAATGCTATGCTTTACATTCTGCAAATCATGTGCAAAACAGCAGGTGCAGGCCCACTGATAGACCCTACGAGCAGCAACAAATCCAGAAACAGGCGCCGATTGCCAGGCTCGTTGACAAAGCACTTTCTATGGCAGAAGCAGGCTAGCCCTGCGACTGGTTCCCATTTGTTTCTTCCTGTGTCCCAAAATTAGTTTCATATTGTTTGAACAGAGTGGTAATGGATTCTCCCTCATGCAAGCCCCAGTCTCCTTCCAACAAAGAAGAGAGACTTGTTTGGCGGAGGGGAGGGAGGCGGTGGGGAGCCGAGTGCAGTGCCGCATATCAAATACATGCTGATGATGCTGCAGTCCCGAGGACTTTCCCTCCATTTTTCATACACCTGTTTGAACAGAAAAGGGTCACAGAACAGGGTCCCAAGAGAAGCCTGTTGAAGAGATGATTAATTGCCTACCTGCTGATTAAAAAGATCTAAGCTGCTGAATTTATCCAAGTCACTTTCCGTAGTTGTCCTGCCACATTATAGCAAAGCACTAACTGTTAAAAGGAAGCCCAGCAGCAGCAACATACATGGGCACACACCAAACGGAGTACGAGCTGCGGACACCTGTTCTTTGACCCCTCTGTTGTCCCACCACTTACGCCCTTTGAGCACTTACGTCCTGTTGCCTATTGTCCTGTTAAGGAAATGCACTGCTCAGCCCGTGAAAGCCAGTACCACTTCTGGGCCAAACAGCAATGGCTGCCTTTGCCTATGTACTGTAGTAGACATGCAAACGGTAATACCAGATGCTTGCCTATCACCTGCTCAGCTTGCCTGAGCTCTCAGTCTGCTTTCCCCTCCCACAGTTCCTCTGCAGCGCATCCATACCTTTGCCAAAGGGAATGAGCACGGCCTCACTGCTGCAGCACCATCAACCCACAGCTTGCTGTGAAGGTGATGGATGGCTCTCGTGTCGTGGCTCTTTGCTTTCTGGTCTTAAGCTAGGCAATGGTGGACTAATCCCAGCCTGGCCGTGCTCTCTCTTCCAGTGCCTGCTGCAGCTTTTGTGGGCATGACACTCTCAGTGCCCTCCCCTAGAATGTGAGGAAATTATTAAGGTTTGAGAGGTAGAGCGGTGAACTTTCTCAGCATCTCAAAGGCCAGCATAGTTTCTTGAAGGCATGCCAAGGCCTGATGGCCTTCAGCTTGTTCGGAGGAGAACCAGAAATAATTGCCTTGAAGCCGCCTTCCTCCATCATTCTTGTAAATAAAGGCTGTCTTGCTGTGAGAACGAAACTGTTAGCTTTACTGAAACAGCTCTGCTGCCAGGAAGGGGTGGGGACCTAGCTACATACTGACAGACTCTGTGATAGCAGGAGAGAGGAACGTTAGAGAATCCAGTGGGAAAGGGGTCATCTTTTGTTCGAATTGATGTGTCATCCACCAGGGCACCTTAGGACGCCTGTAAAGTGTCCCCTGGCCTGTTCAGGGAACCAACATAGTCACAGATAAGGGGAGTGTAAGCTTTCTATTTCTGTCTTCTGTTATTGTCATCATCATCACCACCATCACAAGGCATATAAATATACCATCTTTTGCTTGTTTATGTTCTGCAAGTTTATTTCATCATTGTATTTAATACCCTGTGTGTCATCTTTGACACAGGTGGTGTTGTCTCTTCCCACTTATTGTCAAATTGAAAGGGAGGTGGCTTGGCTAGACCGGGCTGCTGAAGTCGAAATGGCCCCCTATGCAGGCAGCCAGCTTCCCCTCTGTGGCTGTCCCCAGCTGCTGCGGTCGTGCCCTTTCCATGCTACTTCAGCGTGCTTGCCAGGCAGACAGCCAGCGTGTGGGCCAGCAGTGGCTGCTGTCATGCTTTTCCTCACCACTCTGGTTTGCTTACGCGCTCTGGCCAGTGAGCACGCAGTGTGTGAAGTGGAAGAGGAACAGCAAGCGGAGGCCGCCTCTGCTCAGGTGTGGACCTCAGGCAGGTGTCGAAGTGTGCCAACCTGTGTTTTCCCTCTTTGTGTGAATGTACTTGGAAGAGGAAGCTCCGCTCTAGTGGACTGCCATGTTTCCTGTCAGTGGGACATGCTGAACTGCCCTTGCTCCAGATCCCCCTTGTGTCTTGGGGAGAGCGCTGCTGAGGGAACAGGGGAGAAATACGGTTGTGGCATAACTGTTCTCTTAGTTGCAGAGCTACAGTTCACCACCTAAAGACATAAAAAGCCTCATTGATGATCAGGCAAGTACCCAACTAGGAAGCTGTGACTTTTTTTTAAAAGCATGCTTGCACACGGTTGCCTCTTAGTTCTGGTTGCCTGGCTGCTCCCAAACTATTGGTGAGGTGAATATTTATTCTTTGGCTCTTTGTTTCTCTGTGTAACTTCATGGCAAAAATTGATCCATCATCTTGCAGACACACCTGCTGCTAAAAGGGCTTCATAGGGGGAGGACAGACTGTATGGGTTACTTAATCAACATGGTGTGCATGCCTTCAGGTAGTAATGTTCCTGATGAGGCTTAGATTAGTCTGATTGGGCCTTTGTATGAAATCTGGAAGTCCTAAAATGTAAGGGGACCAGGATTTTCCAATCACTTCCCCCCAAAAAGATACTCCATGGTGGTTTTGCAGTCTGACCTATCCAAGCTGAATCCACCATGTGTCTCTGTCCACGTAGGGCCTTTTATTTCTGTCTCATTTTATACCAGGTGAGTCTCCTTCAACAGCTACCTCATCACCAGTTAACCTAGCAGGGGTTGCGATCAAATGTGATCATTCCATACCATTGCACCCAGTGATTTGATACAATTTATTTTTTATGACTCTATGTGGAGTGTCAGTGTAGCAAAAACATCATGGGTGAGATAATCTTCCCAACCCACATAGTCGCAGCAAAATGGCTATGCTGTTTCTCACAAGGAAGAGTGCAAACAACTCTCTACTCCAGGCTTGCTTTACCCCCAGTGTAGAGAAGGGCATACAAACTTACAAGAAGATGGCACATTAACTGCTGCGTTTGGTGGCAGTTAATGACTGGTTTCAGACACCATGATAAATTACTCTCAAGGACTGAGGGTGGGTTGTCATTGAACCATGGGTTCTTGTTGAAACGTGGGTTTTCTTGCAGTCTGAACTCAGCTGCACTAACAGACCATGGGCTGTTAACCACAAAAAATCCATGAAGAGAACCCATTATTTGTTGTTGGTTTGTTCACCATGGTTTGTGTGGATTCTCATCTTGTTTTGAACAATGTGAGGGGGTTCTATAGCACAGTTTCATGTGCAAAATGCTGCAGGTTCAATCCCTGGTTCCCAGTTAAAAGATCAGAATAGGGTGAAAAATCTTTGCCTGGTATCAGGAAGAGTCGCTGCCAGTCTGAATAAGCAATGCCAGGTTAGATGGTCAGGGAGTCTGACCTGGTGTAAGGCTGCCTTCTTTTGCTTGGAAGCCACTGTGCAGATCAGAGTATATGCGTGATTACACAGAGCTGTGAGACTGTTCATACAATCAGAAAAAGACTGGCTACAAATGCATAATAAAGATATAACAAATGAGGCAAAAAATAGTATGTCTGTAGTAAAATCTAAAATCTTACTTGATTGTGTGGTGCTGTGGGGAGGGGGTCCATGGGTTTCTGGTCTAATCTGCTGGCCGAAGTAAAATGGATGGAGTCCTTTGGGCACAATCGGTTTCCCCATGCCTGTCCTAGAGGGGAGCTTGCAGTTGCTGAGATAAGGGTTGAAATGGAGCATATGCACCAGCATTGAGTCTTCCTCATTAATTCTTCTTTGCTTTCTAGTCTGCTGTACATTTGTCTATGCTACCCTCATACTTTGCAAAAGAGTGTCACTTTTGCACAGCGATACTTCTTCATTTACAAATTACAATTTTCCTGACAATTTGCTGTGTATAAAAATTGGCTTTCCATGCAATGGCCACTTAGGTTAAGAATGGAGTCTGCAGCCTTGATGCTTTCTGTGAACAATTGGTAATAAATAGCTCACAACCTATCCCATTTGCTTCGGTGGGAGTTCTGGGTGTTCTTTGAATTCTTACCAGGTCAGATTTGCACCTACTTTTCTCTTTTGCTAAAGGGTGATTGATGCAAGTGCCCCTTGGAAACTCAGTAGAATCCCATGTGTAGATGCCAACAGTCCATTTTTCCTAGAGATCTAAGAGGAAATTTGGTCTCATTGGTGTGAATGAAATGTCTCCTTTCTAGTTCTTAATTTGGGCTTGGTAATTTTCATTCCTTTTAAAGATATGAATAATTATTAGTTAATAGTATGCATCAGTGAGTTTTAAAAAATCTTCTAGTTTAGTGTAAAAAATATTTTAGCTGTCTGAATGATTAATGTGGATAGAAAAATACTGTTGACCCATTTAAATCATGTTGGACAACATCCGTTGCTTATCTGCATAATGAAAGACACACTGAACATTGCTTCTGAAATGTAGGAACCAGTGAACTACAAATATTTTAATCATTTAAATTATGAAAAAATGATAAAACTCTTAGTAGTAATAATGGTGTTAAACATTAAGTAGCCATGCAGATTGTAATTATCAGGGAGAACCACAAATTAAAAATGCTATTATCAATTTAGGTGTAACAAATAATTTGCAATATGAATCTACATGTCACTACTGAGATGCGAGCACCACTGTACTCAGTGAGTTCAAAGTACCACTTTCAGCTACCGCAGATGGTTCATTCTTTCCAATTCTGATTTTACAAAAAGTCGCTGTGATGAAACCCATTTGCAATAAAACTACTAAAACCAGAGTGTTGATTTTGTGTATCATTTTGTGCTGCGTTTAAGTTAGCAGTATTAATTTGCCAGGCTAGAACATATTGATGTGTGCGTTTTCATAGCACACAGTTATCTTTTTGCTTGAATACAAATTTTAAAAGGCAAATTATCAGTAATTGAGATGGAAAAATCTGTATGAACAGTGGTTAGGAATCAAAGGAGGCAATCTAGGGCTTTAAAATAAAAAACAAGAATTTTATCAGATAGGGAAATAATTTGCAGCATTTTAAAATAAATGCAAACTTTAAAATGCTGAATTTAGTCTGTACAGTTTCTATGGTTACCTACCTTCCAACACTTTTGCAAGATCTGTAAATAGGTCTAAGAGTGATTTGTAATTATTTGTTGTTTTGTTTGTTATGTTGGAACCTTGTGTTCACTTTGCATCTGATACAGTTTGTACTACATGTTTTGGTTTATGTATATTTTAGCATGTATGATTGACAGTGATTGAGCATTTCTTAGCAAGTGCTTACTTTTCTTTTTTCTTTTTGCCAGAAATGATGTGTGTTGATAGTGTTGAAAATGTAAACAATTTTACTTGCATCACTATTTTGATAAACAGAGATTCTCTTATGCTAAAGAGGAAATATTTGTATATTTTAAACAAGAGAGTCCATTCTTTTATGTCGGACTGCTTCTAGCAGGTTTAGTAATCCTGCCTGTTAAATATATTCATCAAATCAGATGCCACACACTTGTGCATAAATACGCTAGCTATGCAAGAATTCACTTTAGTGTCTGTCTGGCATGAAAACAAGCATTGACAATAAAGCCACCTAAGTTTACGTGCAATTGGACTTTGGTCTAGTACTTCTTCATTACACAGTATGTGGTTTCCAATGCAAAAAAAATTTTTGAACTCCATCTGCATCCTATAAATGATAGGCAATATTTTGTCAGCCTGTGTGTTTATCAGACTGTCTTCCAAATCTTGCTTTTGCCTAGCCCCACTTCTAGTTTAACAGCATGCATGGGGCAAGGGAGGGGGGAGAAGGAGCGAAAACAATGCCATTGTTTAAACAATGAAAAATTAATATTCAGTTTTGTAATGCAAAGAAAGATACATAAAATGTACCCTTTTTCATAGGCATGCTGAGGAATTCACATCTGTAACTTGCACTTGTAAATTCTCTCTCAATGGGAGATTAACCCCCATAACGTATAAAATTGTGTTTTCAGGTACCTGCAAATGCTGCTTAGAAAACAAGATAATGCAGTAATTAACCAGACCTGACATAGAGGAGGGAACACTCCCTGCTAGATGTCATTTCCAAACAAGCACTATTTTATTAAAATATTTCTTTCAGAATAGATTGCCAACATTTATATGTTTTTTCCTGACTAAGATAAGACTGGCTTATGACTTGAACAATTGTTGTTATGGTTCTTCAGAGGAATGACTGAAGACATGTAAATGGAAATTAGGAAAATATGGAATTACGGTGAAGGATGTATCTATTTTATTTGAATGTAAGAATACTAACAATAACCTGGATATAGAGAGAGGGGAAAAAATTCGGCCAGTTTCCCTAGGAATCCTGTTGTACACCCTAGTCTTTTTTATGGTTTCCTATAAACCATAATTGCTTCGTTTAAAGCATTTTGGGGAGAGCAAATTTGGGATTTACATTTTAGAAAAATTATTGGATGCTGAAAGGATTGTTCTTTTCTTTTTTAATAGGTTATTTTCCTATGTACATCTTAGGAAGTAAGATGTACATATTAGTGCATAGGACTGTTAGCGTGCTGCACACATGACAAAATAGGAACGTCTGTAATGTGTATGGTTTGTTTCCAATTTTAACATGTTTTGTAAAGACCAATAGGAATGCATTCTAGATAAGCTCCATTACAGTAATTGGGTCCATGAAAGCATGCATTAAATATGGGTTTGGGGGGGTTGTTTTTGTTTATGGGACTTAGGATATCTGCTTTTAGTAACTACTTACCTTCATAACAATGTTTCATTAGTATTTTTGTGTATGCATTTTAATACCTAGATACTAAATCTGTTGAACTCATAATTTTCAGCCAAAATTGAACGGTTTTTTTTTCCTACTTTGTTATCACTTCAAATAAACCTAAATTAACTTAATTTATCAAAGCTATGAGCAGCTCTGGAGAGTCTGATTATAATTTGGACATGTTAAAGTTATGTGTTTCTCCCTTTTTAACAAAAGTGCCAGTAAGTTAATAGAAATGTTTCTTCAGCTAGGTTTTTAAAAAGTTGAAATTTGCCAGATGTAATAGGCTAGTTTGAGGCTGGTATTCCCTTGGTGTTAACCATATGTGAAACCTTATTTAAAAATTGCTCTGTACTGACATTTCATTTAGTTGTGTTGCTGCCCTACCCTGCATTTGACATGCTCTGCCTTTATGATATGTTGGTAGGGGAAAACTTGCCCAAAAGAATACTGAGATGTAATGTTGCTTTCTTATTAATTCTTTTTTTTCCTATGTTGACTGTAAAGATAGATGCCTTCCATCAAAGGCATGCTTGTGGTGTTAAAACAGAAAATATGCTAGGAATCCTAGTTTTTAAAAATAGAAAGGGCATTACTTCAAGTCACACTTTTATTAATAGACAATGAAATCTCTTCGGTGGATAGATGAATTGAACAAGCTCACAATACTTAGCTGTGGTTCTGTTCCATGCATACTCTTTGGCAGCTTCAGCCTTTTGCTCAGTGAAGCATTAAATTTATTGATCTTACTGCCTTTTTTGGATGTGCAACTACTGGAAGCTCAGTGAAATATTTGGGGATTTATTTTTAAGGGTGTAAAATGAGATGTCTTCCGTCTTTCTTTAGGCTTGTTAAAGTTGCACAGTATCAATTGCTATTGATAAAAGGTGGCTCCAAGCCAACTTCCTGAAAGGACGCTGGGGAAGGGTCATGGTTTGTCATGACCCAAGCACTATTACTTGACTGTTGTTATTATTGGACTAGAGTACCCTTAGGCTGTCATCCTTCCTGTACATGGCAGAGTTCTGATTTGCTTAAGTTTTCCAGCTTACCTTCTTCTAGGACAGCAGTTTTAAAAAACAAAAAGCTGTACTGGTCTCTTTCGGCTTGCATTTCTCAATGGTTACAACAAGAACTGCATTATTCTCAAAGGTGGCATGATATGTACAGATATGTTGAAAATGGAATAGAAAAAATTAAAATAATTTCTTAATGGCAGTAGATGTGAAAATGACAGCTGAGTTTTAATGCTGCTGTTTTCACAGTGGCAACAACTTTTCTTTGCATGTGTAGTTCAGCTATTATGGATGTAAGTAGCAGAGCTTCAGCCTCACCAAGGAGAGAGTCCACACTGCCCAGGAGCCGTAATGATGTCTGGTTTAAAAAGCTGCCCTTGATAGTTCCATCAACTTGTGTGGTCACAAGAATGTTCCTTCGAGGTGAGATCAATGGCCCATCATTAAACATCATGGGTGGCCAGCATGTGGCACAGGAACAGGGATTTATTGTATTCTCAAACAGGTGCAGGCAGGCGTCTAGACCTGGCCATCGTATATTCAGGCCAGTACGCTTCCTTCTTCTTGAGTGCTCTGCTCTCAGCTGTTTGGCTCAGTAGGCTAGAGTCAAAACCAGACCAAGGCACGGGATTGAGGAGGATGGAGATACCAGGCATGTGTACTGGAGTGGTGCTTTCATGTACTTTGGATTTGACTGGAATACTTGCCTGGAAAGGTCAACTGCCTGTTTGGTTGTCTCCCCCAGAAGCCATGTACAAGTGCCCAAAGAACTACCTGCTACTCAGTTATGAATGCAGTCCCCAGGGGTGCCGAACTTCCAGGGACACCTGCCTCAGCTGTGTGAAAGTCTTGTGGGAAAACCTCCCAGTTATGGAGGACGTACAGAGGGACAGCTTAGTGAGACACTGACTTGGTAATAGTTCCTGCATCCCATGGGACACAGCATGAGCCTTTGGATCTCCATTGGCTGCCTTGGGCAAAGACGGTAGCAGATATAAAGTGGGACAAGAGCAGCAACAACGATAACAGTAGCAACAGTGACGGATGGACGGATATCGAAAACACAAATGAGAAAAATGCCCATTTAGCTAAGTGTTGGTCATTTAACATGTACTTTTGCTTAGCATTGAATGAGGTGGCAGGGCAAATTTGAATTCATGGCCCTAAGGCAACAAAAAGTCACCAGAGGCACCCAGCTCTCACATTAGTAGTCTTGCTGCAGAACAGCTTGGCTGGTGGTCCCACTTGGTGTTCATGGTACACTGAACAGTGTTTGTCGTGACCCAGGCTCCTCTCTCATCTCAGGCAGAGTATACATTTGTACTGAAGCAACCAAGTACGTTTCCTTCAGTCTTGTCTGCACATTAAACAATCCCTTAAAAGTATACCATACATTCCAGGTTAGTCAAACACTTGGCCACTAGACTGAATAAAGAACTGAGTTCGCAAAGGCAGTGCTGGGGTGAATCTGCTTTGCACACGGGATGCAAATGGCTAATAAATGTCTTCTTGCTGCCTCTTCTTATTTCATTACAATTAAATACAATTCATCTAATCTAACCAAAATTCTAGCCATTTTGGTGGAGGTGCGATGGAGTACAAAAGAGCTGTGCATTTTACTTGTTGCCACATGTGGTCAAGTTGTCTCCAGCTTACGTTGATCTTATGAATGAATGCATGCCCTCCAAAATGTCTTGCCCTTGAAACCCCTGCTCAGTTCTTGTAAACTCAAGGCTGTGATGCTCTATTTCATATTTTGTCTTCCTCTTCCTTTTCTTCCTTCAACTTCCCTAGCATTATTGTTTTCCCCAGGTTCATATCATAGAAACAGTGTATTATTAAAACCCCTGGGTCTGTTTATAATGCTCAGTTCTGTCCCTGTCAGATCCCAGGTGGGCAGGCAAAAACATTCCCTTGGTACCTGCTCCATCTGGGCAGAGCCCTTTATCCCTTCAGGGCTAACACCAACTTCCCTCTGGGAACAGTTTAAAAGAACTTTTGTTTTAACATTGCTTTAAAGAGATTTTTTTGGTATTTTGATCTTATTTGCAAGCTGCCTTGGAGGGATACATTTTATTTAATTTTAATTTTTCTTGAATAAATATTGGCATATGCCTGCTATTTTTGTGGCAGAAGGAAAGGGAGAGTTCTTAGGACACCACAGGATTGGGAGACCAACCTGTAGCAGGTGGCCCCAGTGTGGCATGAAGATCAGGTTTTGCTCTGTCTTTCTGCTCTGTCCCAGATTGTAATTCCATGTATTTTGCCCCATAGAAGTCAGTGAGAACAACCGAAGGCTGAGCCAGTCTCTGTCTCTCAATAGCTCCATCCTGATTATGCAAATCCACCACCTTGGATTTTGCATCTTAGTGTGGCAGTTCTGTATGCTACAGAAATTGCACATCCATGCCTTCAGGTGTCCGCAGTACCCTTACATATGCATAGAGAGCCAGTGTGGTGTAGTGGCTAAGAGCCTGGGACTGGGACTCAGACGATCTGGGTTCTAGTCCCCACTCAGCCATGGAGCCAACTGGGTGACATTGGGCCAGTCACAGACTCTCAGCCCAACCTACCTCACAGGGTTGTTGTTGTGGGGATAAGATGGAGGAGGAGAATGATGTAAGCTGCCTTGAGTCCTTTGTAGGAAAAAGGCAGGATATAAATCAAAAAATAAATATGTTCATGCGCACACATGCATGCATTGCCAGAAGCCGCTCTGCTATCACCCCAAGATGCAGAACTCATGGCACTGGATTTACATTATACGGATAGAGCAACTGAAGTAGCGACTATGTACAAATACACACAGGACAACTCTCCTGAGGTGGATTGCTATTTTCGTGAATTGAGACCAAGGCTGCAGTCCTGGGCATACATGCTATGAAACAAGATACTGACTGACTTAATACTATTCATTGACTTGGGTCAATCACGCACAGGAGACTTTGTCTCAGGTCTCAGTCCAGACTTCTGTCCATCAGGCCCTGCATGTTCTCAACACTGGCCCACCTTCCTCCAGTCATGCTGAATGTATAACCCATGTGGCCGTGGTGGGTGCATCGTGTTGCTGCCTGTCTGTTTGCTATTTCTGTGTGAGAAGGTGAGCAGTGACAAGAGTGAGGAGTCCAAGCAGTGATCTTCACTTGGCTTTCGCTCCATTTCTGGGCTCTTGTTTTGTTTGCCCTGGGCCCAGAGGGAAAGGGAGCTATGACAGTGGCAAGGAGGGGCCACAGAGCTGCTCCTTTCCCAAGAGCACCCCAAAACCTGGAGCCAACACTCTGCACATCTCAAACACCTGCAACATTTTTATTAATAATATATACAGAATATACGTGCGTGTATGATCGCATCAAGTAAAAAACCAACAAGGGCCTGAAAGACCAAGCAGGTTCCCTACAGATCATTTATTCTGGTGGCCCAGGATAGATTCCCAAGGGAAGCTGACTGGATAGGAGAGTTCCTGCCGGTTGTTAGATCTGGTATCTGGGACCAGGGCTTTCAAGGCTATGATTTCTGGAGGGTTGCTGCGGGGCGGGGCGGGGGGGGGGAACACATGAGAATCGTCTTCCTTGGGGCTAAACATTTCTTCTAAGGGGCCTGTCCATAGCCATGATTTCCGGCCTTGGAGGAAAAGGGTGGAAAGCATCTGGAGAAAAGGAGACGCTCTTTACCAGCTTGTTTCCTGTAAGTTAAATTGGAAGACCTTGTCTGTGCAAATAGATTTCAAAATAGAGCCTGCCCTTTGACTGTATCTGTAATTGCACAGCTCTCACAGTGTTTTATTTGGCTGCCAGAGCAGTTAACCCCTGGAAGTAAAGGGCTGCGGATGGCGTGACCAGCACAAGTGTGCAGACATGACCATGTGAATGCTTTGTTGTTTAAAATAAGCCCGCTTAACCAGGGTTGTTTTTCTATAGGATTTACACTGATTTAAAAACTTGATATGCAAAAAGCTAATTTAAGATAGGGTGGCTTCCAGGTATACAGATAATGAGGAGGTATTAGTTAGCTACCAAGGAGGGGAAAAATGTTTCATTGCTTTGATGTAACCAACATCTGTCAACAGGACGAATTTGCTTTTGTTTAATTTCAAGAGCCCTTGTCTTCCTTCTTTGCCCAATCAGTTTAAGCTTCTGCCTGAGGCACTCCCTGTGTTGTTCTTTTCTTTTGCTAGTGCACAGGTTATTGCGTGTGAAATGTGAGCCCCACTTCTCTTGCACAGGTTACACAGAGTTGCCAAGATCCTTTAATCTTTCATAATACGGTTTTCAAGCACATGTGCACCCCCTCCAACATAGCGCACATTCAGCTGCATCAGTACGTTGCTGAGTGCATTCAGGCTTTCCTATTTCTTAGATTCTATTGCAAGAGTTAATATCTCAGTTTGGACAATTTGAGCCATTACATTTGAGAAAGTTGGAATCCATAATAAAAACTTGCACATTTCATCCAGATTTGTTCGAGCCAGTAGTCAACTTGCTTTCTCAACCTGTGGCAATCAGAAAAAATCAAACCTGTTGCAAGGAAGGGATTGTTTTGTAATATATAAAAATCCAAATAAATTAACTAGAAATAAAGATTTTAAAAATTAATGAACACAAGGCAGGTGAACTTGGTTACTTACTTCTTTTTTGCAATATCCCAGTGAGTATTTTTTTTTAATTGCCAAGCAGTTTAGAATTCAGATCAAACACTAGTGGGCAATATTTGGCATTAAGTCAGCACACAACAGTCTTGGAAATAGCTAATTATGCCTGATCGAGCATATCTTTGTTCACCCAGTAATCAGTTGCTTATATATGATAGATTAATGGGCCATTGTATTGGATATTGGTTCAGTTTTTTAAAATAAATGGCTTTGTACATTGTAGATAATTGGTGTTTGTAAGTTTTGTTAGAAATACAATGTAGTATTTTAGAATATTCAGATCCTTTGTGTGTAAGGATGGGTGGATAAAATATGTATTATTTAATTACTTGTTGCCCTTTATTTACACCGTGGATTCTGCTGTGGCAAATATTCAGCCGTCTGATTTAAAGGTTAACTAAACAGGTTTTAATAGCTTGATGAAACATGAGAGTGCTTGCACTAATGTGGGTTGAGAATAATGTGGACTTCTAGTTCTGCTTATTAATGGTCTGTGCTGCTGCTTTCTAAAACAATCATTCTTGCTACTATTCAGTAAGGAACACTGTAAAAGGAGTCATTGCCAACCTTTCTCCTGGGGCCAGGGGGTGGGGGCCAGATCTTGTTGACCGGAAGAAAAGCCACATTTGAATTACTAAAATCAGCTTAATTAAGGGTCATTATGGAAGTACACATAAATATCCTTACTACTCAGCGAGTGAAATGGGAGCATTTCATTATATAGGGTAGCATGCATGAACAGATAACAATTAAAATAGACCTGTAGTAAAGAGGCTAATAAATCTAGGGCACATCGCCTGCTGAAGAATTAAAACAATCTGCCCACCCCATCATCATCATCCTCATCAGTTCAGTTCTGCATATACTTCCTTTGCTTGGATCGGTTCAAAAAGAATCATGTGTAGTTGTTGGTTGCTCATGTGAGTTCCTGAAGAGAGAAACTCGCCAAATAAATACTAGTTAATATCACTGAACAATATACTGAGGGGGCTCTGCGCTTCCAGAACACACACACACATATTCTGATGCTCTGCAGCTGTAAAAGTTCTTCGAGCAGTTTGAAAAACAACAGTTGACTGGCTTTATATTGTGAATCCTGGTAATTCACATTGCTTGAACATTGTAAGGATTTCATTTATTTAAATATAATCTAATAAAAATAATTTGTCAACATTTCTGCCACAGATTTTCAGTCTATACATAAAGGGGGTGGATGTTCCATCATGGAGAATGCTAAATTTTGTCTTTTTCCCTCCTGTGAAACTATTCCCCTGTGTAACCATTTTAAAATAAAAGCTGTGCTCACAAGCAGGAACTCAGTGGACTTCAGGCATTATATATAACACTGCATTCTCTTTCTAAAACAGTGTTTCATCCTTCTTGAGATGTACATTTCAGGACATAGCAAGGTTTACTGCATGGGGAGGGGACATCAGTGGCAGAATAAACAGGAGTAAACAGAAATTGACAACAGTTTAGATGTATTTAAAGTGAGGGATCTAGTTTGTGTGAACTTGGGGAACACAGCCAGAGGCCCTGGTGATAAATGGTGTTAGTATATCAAATTGGCTGTGAATGTTAGAACATTGTAAATGCAGAGCAGAAGTGGAGCTTTTAAAAATACATTCATGATAAAGAAAACCTGAGGATATGGGTTAGATTTTCTCTTGTTCTTAAGGACACCTGCATGTTGATTTTTGTCACACACACTTCTAATCCTTATCTTCTCAGGCTATATTGTCTTACATGAACAAGGGGAAAAATAATCAAGGTTTTCTTTTTCAGTAGTGTATTTTATACATTTGTGGCAAGAGGCTTCTTTGTATACTGTGCTCCCTGATCCCGTTCTGAGCTGTGACTCCTGCAGCACAAGTCTCTGCTTGTACCATAGCAGCTGCTGCAGCTTCCTGGAGGCACAAATGAGTTAGGGCCATAAGCTGCGTCCCGCCTGCCATTAAAAGCAAGTGACGGGGGGGGGGGGGATGCTACATCCTGCAGCAGTCGCAAGAGGGAGCTGAGGATTTAATCCATTGGTTTTAGGATGGAGCATTAGCAGCGTGTCTCCTGTCTGTGCCTGTCCCACAGACCCCTTGTAGGGTAATCCTGCTTGATCTTTAGAACAGCGGTGTTGACACCTCCCGCTTTTCTACAGGGGGCAGTGCCAGCTCTCCCTTGTGCCAAAGCAAAGTGATGAGCCCCCGCACCTTGTGCTGGTGCTCGAGGCCCTGAACAAAGTCCTGGGCTCTTCTACCTCTGCACAGCTGTGCACAGGATTATGCCTTTGAAACAACTGATCACTTGATGCTGGCGTAGAATTAACCTTTATTGTAATACTTTCCTGCGTGGTCGTGTTCTTTGCTTGCTTTCAGAGCACACCCTCCTTCGGTACAGCACTAAACAATTTCAGAGAACTGAGTGTGTCTAGTGTATGCACCTTGCCTCGGATGAATTTACAAGCAGATTCCGGTTGAGTACCTAGTAAACGCTTATCAACAGTAGGTTGCTATATTATCCAAACTCATTGTTAGAGTAAGTCAGCCAACACACTGGCTTGACAGAAAAAGCAAGATCCATGACTTAGCAGGGATTGGACCCTGAGTCCGCCTCTTTGATTTTTGGATGGTGCTGGCTCATGAAGTTTCATGTCATGCAAGTGAAAGGTATGTATATCTCTGTCCATCTATAAGTGCCTGCATACCTTGACAGCACATGACTGCTTAGGTTGGGAAGCTCAGATACTTGCTTCTGTGCAGTGTAGCCTGAGTCGCAACAGACTTTTAAAATAAAAGATTAACAGAATAAACCCATGCATATTTACCCTGAAGAAAGTCCCATAGCTCAGCAGGGTGCACTCAAGGATAAGTGTGCACAGAAGATTGCAGCCTTGCTTTGAGTAATCCAGAATATGTCTTCTTTGCATGTAGCTTTTATTTAGATTTCCTGCTCCCCATTATTTATTTTATTTAAAGCAGGAGTGCAGAACCTCAGGTTGAGCGTCCTAATCTGACACCCCCGAGTTCCAAAGATGGGCATGGCCCCTTCCCCATGTCTCGCTCCTTTTCCTTGATCATTGGATTTCCTAGTTTCTGTGCAGTTTTCTCTCATTCTGAAATGTTGAAATGTCTTTCCTGAGTATCTCTTATTGATAGAAAGAGCTTTAAACTCAAATATGGTGGTGGCTGAAGAGCTCCAGGCACTCTTAAATGAAATTGATTATTTAGGTCCATTTCAATCAGGCTTCAGGTGGACCAAGACCACTGCCTCAGTCGCCCAGTGGGGTGACCTTTGCCAAAGAAAGACAGGGGAGTGTGATGAATAAATAAGATGCGGTTTTTAATCTGGTTCCACCTCTTGTGCCTTCCGCCCTGCCAGTGCCTGGAATACATCTCTGAAAAGTCTCCAGAATGGAGTTTGGTCCTTGGGCTAAAAGAATTCCCTCACTTCTAATTCAAAGGTTCGTTATGCCACCCTTCAGCCAAATGATTGCTATATAAGATCAATAAAAATAAGGCTGTCCTTGTCTGTAGGCCTACAGATCTGTAAGTCTTGACACCCTAAGAAAAAGGGACAATGAGGGTTACTGTATCAAGATATGGCTGATCCCTTGGTGCTCTCAGTCCAGTTCCCATCCACAATATCTTCGTATTGCTGCAGGCAGTTGGACTTCACCCCTTTTCCTATTGATAGCTAACACAATACTTGTATGAATTGCTTGCACGGATTGGTTTTAGAGCTGCTTCACAGATTGCACCAGGGATGTGCTAGGCCCTTTGGACAGCAGAGCAGCAGCACAGGTGTCAGTACAGACTTATGTGCACACAGTAAATTGTCAGTGTTATCCACAGGGGTCTCAAACTCGCGGCCCGTGGTCCAATTGCCGGGACAGGCGGGGCACGGGGGAGGGGCCCTGCAGCCTTCAAAGCACCTCCGGAGCTACGCGGGATGAGCGGCCCACTACCACCGCGGGGGTGGAATACTTGATGCGGCCCAGCCTCACCCAGACTCTACTTCCAGCGGCCCCCAGGTCAGTTGAGTTTGAGACCCCTGGTTATCCACTTTCTGATCACCTGTTAGGAGGATGGGTTCCCAGCCTGCCTCCCATCTCTTTCTTTCATTCATTCATTCATTCATTTTTATACCACCCAATAGCAAGCAACCGGGAGCCAATATTGGCTCCTCCAACAGGTGATTTACATGACCTAAGCTGTTGACTCTCTTTGGCAGTGTGCATGCATTTCATGACGAGGGATCAGGAACTAGAGTACAGAGCCCAAAGTGGCATATCCGGATATCCAGCACTGGGAAACTCAAGATGAGCACTTTTTGTGTACAGCGTTCTGCATGTACACCTATCTTTCCTTGGTTTGGAGAGACTGTGGTAGGATAGATTAGGTATTGACAGTACACCGAGTGGATGTTGTGAGAATTTTGTCAGAGTTCAGGTATAAGGAGGCAAGGGTATTTTAACGAGATATGTAAAGGAGGAGGGGGAAGTGATTTGATGATTAGAGAGGAGGTGGCAAAGCCAACATAGGGAGACAGAAATAAGAAGAGATAAGCCACTGGAGCAGAGGAGATAAGTGAGGAGGCAAATCAGGGGACAGAGGGAAGTATAGTGATGTATATAAAGTAAAATTAGAAGGCAGGTTTATGTGTATTTCTGTATCATAAGATTGCACTGCATCAGTGCACATTTTCATATAGTCTTGGAGAATTTAGCATCCAATGAGTATTGGCCTTAGCTAAAATGAATGTTTTTAAAGGATGGCTCTAAAAGCATGTAAGCTACACTTGCTAATCTTAGAAGCAAGATGGGGTTTAAGCAAATTTTTCTGTAGTGAGAGGATGCGATCTGGTTCTCAGTATAGCTTTGCCTCATCCATGATTAGCAGAATAAATTATGCAAAATAAGCAAATTATGCATTTACTTCCGTTGCATCATTTATACTGGTCACGTAATTTAGCATTTTAAGCACAGAATTTGGGTTACATTGAATAATATTTTTATTATGATACACAGTGCACTAGAAAGTATTGATGTAATATCAAGAGTAAGCACCAAAACAATCATTACTTTAAATCTGTGTTTAGCAGCTATGAGTTTCTTTTTCTTTTTGCATTTTTATTCTCATGTAGCTATAGGGGCCTCAGTCAGGCGCAGAAACTTTACATACCCGCTAGGTGCTTCTAAGATTCAGACTAAACCTCTTCTAGAGTAAAAAGGGGGGAGTAGATGCTAGATGCAGATTTAAAGTAATGGCCGGTTTGGCCCTAAAAGAGGGATTTAGAGTCCACTGGCCAGCTACAGCAAGTTTCTGTGGACAGCCATTTTGGCATTATCTTTATACAGAAGGCAGAAGTTCTTGGAGATGCTGCAGCTCCAGTAACCAGAGTAGTGGGGCTTAATACAAGCTTGAATGTGGGAAGAAAAGTTGAATCAAAGATTGGACCAAAGTTGAGATGGTTAAGACTTATAAGATGCAGGAAGTAGTAGAACTTTACTATGACAGAGATATCTAGTAAGAAGATAAAGTAGTTAAAGATACCCACCCCTTTCCACCGGTTCCCATGCAATACTTTGGAACAGCCGGGACATGCTTTTTATGCAGTATTTTTTCAGCCCCAGAAAGGTGGGCCAATAGAGGGGACTTACCACCAGCAGCAGCCTCTTTAGAGGACCTCCAACCAAAGCAGCAGCCTTGGGCAGTGACCGGTGGGTGGTGCCAAAGGGCATTCCCCATTTGGTACCCGTTCAGAGCATGTTTGGTGCTTGTCTAAGTGGGACAAACCCTCACCGATTTGCAGTTGCTCAATTAAAGGTATGGCAGCTGATTTGTTTTAGCATCTTCATTGTTTTTATCATATATATATTTTAATATAGTTCTGGGTAACTTTGGGAGGAAGGTCATGGGTAGGGTGAGGTACAGCATTGGAGGATCAACAAGCCAGCTGAGGAGAAGGGAAGCTAGATATCTTGCACCTGTCCCCTCTTCTGTTTCTTCCCCCAACTGGATGATTCCCAGCAGCCTTTCCATCTTGCTCTTGGGCCTGGTGCTGCTGCTAAATGCCAGGTGGGCCCAGAATAAGCTCTCCCCCATTCATGAGTTGATTGTGGATGAGGGGGCTGACCCGGCCTGCATTGCTGAGACCTGGGCGGGTAAAATGAGAGGGGTTACTCTCTCTCAGCTCGGTGCAGCATCAGCATTGCCTCAGGGGTCGGGGAGGGGGGTAGTCATGGCCTATATGAGTATGATCTCCCTTTCTGGGCATCCCGTCCACCTCAGTGCAGGTCTTGAGTGTTTATACCTTGACCTGGTTGCTTGAGACAGATTAGGGGTTCTGGTGTACCACTCACCTCGCTGCCCATCAAACACCCTGCCTGAGCTGACAAAAGTGGCCTCAGATGTGGCATTGAGGATGCCCGGGATGATGCTTCTGGGAGATTTCAACTTTCATGCTGAGGCTGTTTTATCTGGGGTGGCTCAGGACTTCATGGCTGCCATGACAACCATGGGCTGTCTCAAGATGTTCTTAGTCCGACACATGTAAAAGGACACGCTCTTGATCTGGCTTTCTTGATTGGGCAGGAGGATGGTGATCTGGAAGTGAACGGATTAACATCAACTCCCTGTCATGGGCAGATCACTTCCTATTCAGATTTAGACTTTTGGTTCCTTTTCCCCTCTGCAATGGTGGGGGACCTTTTAAAATTGTTCACCCCTGGAGGCTAATGAATCCTGATGGTTTCCCCAGGGCTCTGGAGGAGTTCCTGGCTGGTATGGCTGGTGCTTCTGTCAAAGCCCAGGTTGCTCTGTGGAATATGGAGATGGCTCAGGCCATTGACACAATTGCACCCAAATGTATTTTCCTTGGGCAAGCCCAACCAGCTCTCTGGTATACGCCTGAGTTGAGGGCAATAAAGCAAGAGGGGAGATGACTAGAGTACAGGTGGAGGAAAACTCATGGGTTAGGGCTCATGATCAAGCCTGCTCTGTGGCAGTGAGGGTGGCAAGGAGAGAGTTCTTTTTCACCAGGAGAGCTTTTACAAGTGACTTGTGGCCTTCTACAATCTGGGCCAGAGGAAGAAACTGTGAAACCCTCAGTAGCGTGCTGTGATGAATTTGCCCAGCACTTTGAAGATTCAGAACGGAAACTGCCTTGGTTTCCCTGTGAGATGTCCTTTGACAGGAGGAGTGCAACCCTGTTGATTCTTCTCGACTTCTCCGAGGCTTTTGATACCACTGACCATGGAATTCTTCTGGATAGGTTAGCTGAGTTAGGAATAGGAGGTACTGCATTGTGGTGGTTCTGCTCCTGCTTGACTGGCCAATTCCAGAAGGTGATGCTGGGGGATTATTGCTCTGCACCATGGCAGTTATGCCATGGGGTACCCCAGGGCTCTATTTTAACCCCTCTGCTGTTTAACAGCTACATGAATCCACAGGGATTCTGGAGGTATCTGGAGGTATGGGCTGAGATGTCATCAGTATTTTTTTATTTTTCGATTTATATCCTGCCTTTTTCCTACAAAGGGCTCAAGGCAGCTTACATCTCCTCCTCCATCAATATGTGGATGATACTTAGCTCTCCCTTTCTTTTTCATCAAATCGAGGCGAGGCAGTGACTGTTCTGAACTTGGTAATGGACTGGATGATGACCAACAAAGTGAGGTTCTATCCTGACAAGACTGAGATGCTGTTGCTGGAGACATTCAACCTGTCCTAGCTGGGGTTGCCATCCTCCTGAACAACAAGGTTTCCAGGGTTCTCCTGGATCCAGCTTAAGCTGATATACCAGCTACAACTCTATCTGGACAGCCAGAGACTAGCTACAGTGATCCATGCTCTGGCAAGCTCTCGGCTGGACTACTGCAGTGCACTCTATGTGGGGCTGCCTTTGAAAAGCGTCCAGAAAAGCATTCAATTAATTCAAAATAGGGCAGTAAGGTTGTTACTGGGAAGTGGCCAATGAGATTATATAACGCTCATCCTTTTTCAGCTGCATTGGCCACCAGTTGAAGTCCAGGCCTGATTCAAAGTGCTAATATTAACTTGGGCCAGGTTATCTGAAGGGACACCTCATCCTGCGTGTACCTACCCAGGTCCTAACATCTTCTGGGGTCCTCAAGGAGGTCTTCTAAATGAAGTAAAGAGAGAGGCTACCAAGAGAAGGGCCATTTTGGTTAGGGTGCCCCAATTATGGAATAAGCTCCCCAAAGAGGTACACCTGTTGCCACCTATTTTTTTGGCACTAGGTAAAAACCTTATTATTTTCTCAGAATTTTAATAGTTAAAAATTACTCTTGGTTTTAATATTGGGTGGTATAAAATGAAATAAATAAATATCTTCATAATTTTTACAAATTGTTGTTGTTGCTCTTGGTGGTGGTCTTTTGGAGCTGCACAAATGCACACTTACGGCTATCTGATATAGTCAGAGTTGTCTGGTCAATATACTTTTAAGGTTCAGCTGTCAAAGGGAATGTAGAGGGAAACAGGCACAACAAAACCGCATATAGGGTAGTTTGTACACAGTAGCCAAGCTACACATTGAAAATAACCAGTGAAGGGGGGAAAGGTTGCACCAAAAGGGGGTGGCAAAAATACCTTCCCCTTAGCAATGTAACCATCTCAGTTTCAAGTGGTGAACAGACATTCTCAGTGACCTCCATATATTTTGTACTTACCTGGGTCTGCAGCTACTGCAGACTGGGGAGATACTAATGCCCTACCTTTTGCTACTCCTTTTCAAGAGTACCTGCTGCTGTGGTTGCTTCAGTTCCATGGCAGTTCTAACCCTCGCCCCAAGAATGTGGCTGAATGCAGTAGAACGGAGGCCCTCAAACTTTTCCACCACGGGGCCAGTTGAAAGGTGCTGGTGCTGGGCGTGGGCTGGAAAGGTGGTGCCGGAGGTGCGTGCGGGCGAGCCACTTTTCTGCCACTTTTTTTAACTGTCTCAAAAATGTATGCATTTTTTAAAACTGGGTAATAGACACAGTTTCTTGGCTTGGAAGTAAGTGGAGAGGAAATATAATGCAAATTTACTTCGAAGTTGTGAAGTCTGCATATATTTCTCCTACATTTATTTCCCATCCATGAAATTTGCATCCATTTCCTAGTTTTTAGAAAGTGCACATTTCCCAAAGTCTCCCCACCCCACAAAAACACTCATATGTGGTAGAAAGGTATGGGACAAAGGATGCACCCACACTTGTTCATCATCTACAGTGTTGTATTCCCAGTCACTAGGTATGGGTATGAAAGCTGGACAGTGTAGAAAGCTGATGGAAAAAAGCTGGTGCATTTGAAACATGGTACTGGAGAAGAGCTTTGCAAATACCTTGGATCAACAGAAAGATAAACAAGTGAGTCCTAGATCAAATCAAGCCAGAACGTTCCTTGGAAGCAAAAAGAGCAACACTAAAGCTGTTGTACTTTGGGCACATCTTGAGAAGACAAGACTCTTTTGTGAAGACAAACATACCAGGGAAAGTTGAAGGGAGAAGAAGACTGGGAAGGCTCAGTAGGAGATGGCCCAATTCCATAGAGGAAACCACAGCCTTGAGTTGACAAGAGCTGAACGGGGCTGTCAAGGGCAGGGCATTTTGGAGTGTTCATTCATGGGGTCACTGTAAGTCAGAGATGACTTGATGGCACATAATAACCACAACAGGGAACTGTAGTAACTCCAATGGCAAGGAGCTGCAAAAAGTATGTGTATTGGCTAGTATCTCCAGGGAAGTACTGAAAATGTGGAGAGCACTGGAAATTGTCAGTTCGGCACTTGAAATCAAGAGGATCACCTTGTTAAGGGGGAGATACTTTTGCCACCCCCTTTTGTTGTACCTATCTTCCCTCCCATTTTATCTGCAATTTTCAGCTGACAGCTTGGCAACTCTATGAAGATTAGCCTATATGTAGTCTTGTCTTGTCAATTTCCATCTGTGTTACCAACTGTGCTTGCCTCCCTTTGACAGCAGAAACTTAAAAGGACATCACCCAAGGCAAGACTATATCGGACAGCTATAAATGCTCACTTGTGCATCTCCAAAAGACCAGCACCCACAGCAGCAAAATTAAAAACACCATTGCACAAATGTCTAGGGCCAGTCACCACAATATGTATTTCATATGTATGTATGGCTTTTAAATACCGTTCTTTAGTAAAAGCTCTGTAAATGGTATACAATCGATAAAAACCACTTAAAACACACTGTAACATAAACTGATATCAATGGGACATCAACAATAACATTCAAATTTAATTAACAATTATTATTATTAACAACAACAACATACCAAAATATATCAAATAATCCACAGCAGGTCCATGACAATGTGAATAAAACCAGTATAAAAATTGAGTGCTCCTATTTAACAGATAAAATTGTGGGAAAATAAAAAGGTTTTAACCTGGTACCGAAATGTATAAAGGGTTGGCACCTGGCATGCCTCCTTGAGGAGCTGCTGAGCAGGCCCTCGCCCTTGTGGCCCCCTCCTTCTTTTAAAGGTGGCTTTTGGAGAAGGACCTCCGTAGATTATATTAGGATCCGGGTAGATATGTATGGGAGGGGACATTCCTTTAGATCTTCAGGCCCTAAGCTGTTTAGGGCTTTATACATTAATGCAAGCACCTTAAGGCTGACCTGGTCTTATTTGGTAACCAATGAAGCTGGTAAGGAACAGGGCTTATATGACCTCAAATGTGCATTTTTGAGGCTCTGAAAAAAACCCCTGCATGGTAACAAGTGAGGAGCAATAGTAATCAGAGTGAAGAGGGAGAGACAAAGCAGGTTTGGCCACAAAGGACACTGCAATACTAGCTGGAGGACTAGAGGGGGAGAATAACGCACAGTGAATCTCATTGTCTCTTGAGTGCACCATGTGTTGCCCCATAGACACCCTTCCAGTCTTATTTTCAAGGTGGGATAGCATGTTGTGTGAACCTGCCCATTGCCTGTTGGATGCACTACAGATTGTTCCATTAGCAACCCACTTCCCCAGGCTTATTTACAGGGTGGCTTGGCATGTTGTGTGAAACCCCCCCCCCCCTTGTTTACATGTTAAACTCGGACTTGACAGAATAGACTGGAGAAAGTTTGGCAAGACAAGGATACAGAATCAGATCTTGAGGGACCAGGAGTGTATGGGGAAATGGTGGGCTGTACTGGAAGACGTAGGCCAAACCAGCTCGGGGGGAGGGGGGCTATAGGTTGCCTAACTGAACTTACAGATCAGTTATGAGAGAATTTTTATAGCCTATTGTGTATGGAGAAATAGTAGTATCTATAGTACTTGTACACAGAAATTGGTACAGGAAACTATGAGACTGGACCACTCCCAACGGTCCCGAGAAAGACATTTTTTCAATAAGGACAGTAAATTGTGTGTGGGTTGGGGGAAGGTTGTTCTTATAAGATGCCATAATGGAAGGTGCCTTTCTTGTTTTTCGAGCTACTTTTTGCATATGCCCTTTGTAATTAGCCACAAGGCTAACTCGGTGGTCTACATAGAAGAGTGCTGTAGTAGTGCCACTGAAATTTATGACTCCTGATAGAGTGTGATCATCAAGGGATGCCCCTTTATGGAAAGTGTGCCTATTCAACTGCCCAAGGGGGGCACTTCTGAGGTCTCTTTTGGAGTCTGTTCTCCGAGCCATACATGGCAAGTTTTTCTTCTCCAGGCTGCACCTTATTTTGCCTTTTGCAAGCAGGGGCCAATAAGCCTCTTCCATGCTTTTGTGGAGTGGATGTCAAATGGTATGCACCTCCAACAGGCTTTCTGATGGATTTGTGAACTGTTGGCCATGTTCAAGGCACCGTTTCTTCATGAGTCTGTTGGACTTTCTGTCATATACATCTGTTGCTCCTGTTCCTAGCAGACATCTTTATAGACGTAGGAGGCAAGCCCCATATCTATTGAAATAACATTGGCGGCAGCCCTCTTTCCCTTCATAACCATAGGGTGTCCTCTTGCTTGCCTCTGCAAGGAAGATTTAAGCTCTCCCTTTCCATTCCTGCCCATTTAGCCCATATACTATACTTGTGGGATAATGGGGAGGAGAAAGTTGCTGGTAATATGTTGCGCCTCTGTCATCCCTTGAGGTGCTATACAAATCTAAGCAATTTTCGCTTACTTGCCACTTGTCAAAATCTGGAAAGAACATTATGAACGCTGCAGAAATTCTTCAAATGGCAGCTCCTATTCAGCCAGGTCTTTTGTTCTGTATTTTTTGGGCTCTTGAACAGAGTGTCCCACTGTTCTAATTAAAATAAATGGGTGAAGGCAAGCTTCTGTATTTCATATGTTCTATGGAATATAAGATGAGGAGGGAAGTATAAAAGAAGCTAAATATTTTACAAATGCTGAAGGGGAAATGGCTCTGCCTTAGCTACAAGGGGTGTATTTTGTAAGAGACAAATGAGTAGAACCCAAAAGCTAGTGTCCTTGAAGAAAACAAACAAAGCCAAGTTTTTCCCTAACATATCCTAAAACTAACATTTTAAACATGTTAAACAAATCACTGAACGGGACAAAAAATGCAATAAACGGCAGGATCAGATGGAACTCTATACAATATATCAATTCGTAAGCCCTATAATGGGGTATCTCTCTGAAATCCAGGGTACTCTTACAAGCTGGAATATACAGCTGCTTTCACAATTAGACCCTGCAATAGATAACCTGTCCTATGAAATTCATTAATATTTTCAAATGAAATGGGTCAAATCCAGATTTAGTCATACATGGAACAGACCCATAGAAATCAATGGAATCTAAATTAGTCCTAATTAATTCAACGCAGTATCTCCATCCAAATGTTTTGCAGCTCAGTTCTAAACATGTTCATTCAGAATTAAGCCCCATTGAGTTCATTGGGTTGTACTCCCTCAGAAAAGGACCTAGGCCCTTCTCAGTCTTAATGGCGATGTGGACTACCGGACCAAATGATTAATTAGAAGGGAAAGACACTCAAGGAAATTAAAGAATGCCAGTATATGCATTCCTTTATCGGCACCTCTGGATGTCTTCCCGAACCTGGTAACCTGCAAATGTTTTGGTCTTCAGTTCCCATCAGCCCAAGCCACTGGCAGTGGTCTGGAATGCTGGCAACCTTTCCCCGCGCCCCCTGCAGTTGGGCTCAGTCTCTTTAGATTACTCGGTTTGCACCATCTTTGTTACTCCTTTACCAAGCTCTTTCTCATGCTTTCGATTTTGGTTTTTCTCTTCTCCACCTTCTAGCATCTTTAGAGTAAGACAAACAATATTTGGGATCCGCTGATGACTTGAGTGAGTTGAGTGGAAAATCACGTATGTTCACTTAAGGCAAGCCTGCTAATTCTCCCGATCTCCCTGCTTCCCTGCAGCCACCTGTGTGCCATTGCACACCACTCCAGAGGAGCCCATGAGCCTCTGTAGTGAATTTTAGGGAGTGGTACAAAGGGTTGCTTGGGAAGGAACCAAGAAAGTCTTGTTGCTTGATGAAATGTGGCTTATCTGTCTCCGGATCCAGTACATTATCTGAGTTCCTTTTTATAATATTGTAATTTCACTCTATACAATGTACACGGAGTGACAGATGAATGAACCTGAGATTAATGCAGCTATTTAAATTCATGGTAAATAAAGGTATAGGAACAAATTACTGAAAAGTGTTCAGAAACCGCAATGAAAGTAACATCAAAGATCACTGATCACCATAACAAATATAAAAATATTTAAATAGTTTAAAATATTGTGAGAATTACAAAAGTGTGGCACAAAGATGTGAAGTGAGCAAATGCTCTTGGAAAAATGATGCCGATGGATTTCCTCTATGCAGGGCTGCCGCAAACTTCAGCTTGTAAAAAACACAATATCAGTGAAGCTCAATAAAGCAAAGCACAATCAAACAAGGTACGTCTGTACCTTGCATTGTCCCTGTATCTTGGTTTCTCCCGATAATTTAATGGACTGTCATTTAATATGGCTTAATTTAAGTCATTATTCTCTGCTGCAGGAGCAGGAAGACTTTAGTTTGTAGGATCTACTTTGTTTTTCTAGAACCCTGAGGTCCACCAATTGATGCAGCCTTAGCTGCTGCAAAATAGAGAATCAGACAAGTGGACATAAGTAAGACTGAAAGAACAAAGTGCCTCTGAGCACATGTGCCACCCAGGAATTTGTTATCTGTACTAGAACAAAGTTCTTACATTGTTCCACTCAAAAATCCATTTTTGCGTTTCCCAAAAAAACATTTTTTCCAGCAACCTATTTTTCGAAGGGGGGTATTTAATTGTTGCTGTTATTAGACAATCGGAATCAGAAACCCTCGCCTGTCTGACCTACCTTCTGCTCATCCATTCTCAGCCATATTTGTCAATTTGCTAAATATATTTAACTAAACTAAAAGATCCTGATGTTGCTCCCAGCAGTACCATCTGTGATTATAAATATGCTGTGCTTGTAAAGATACAGCATAGCAGAACTTTTTGTAAGCCAGTTTTTGTTCATATTTTAATGTTATTACAACTTAGTAATGTAGTAATAAAAGGTCATTTAACCATTACTTTTATGTAGAGATTATATCTGTATCTCAATTCACAGGTTGTATTACTGGCCATCAGCTACTTTACTCTTCATCAGTTGATTGTATCTACTTACCCAAGCAGTCAAGCATTCATCAAAGAAGGCACCTCTTTTTTCAGAGACAAAGCAATGCTCCTTATAGCATAGTCAGACCAGCTATGGTTTCTGCAGCTCATCCAGTTCCAAAGGTACTGCAATTTCTATTATCTGATCCTTTCTTCAGTCAATATAAAGGTTGACAGCGAGTGATCAAGTATATTCATCCCCAACAGCTGGGAGTTTGAATCATGGTTTTGTTACCAAGACCTGGGATTTGATATTGGAATACTGGTGTGCAAAGTTTTCTGCTCCCTGCTATGCTAAAGAGAGCGCCAAATCAATTTCTCAGCCAGTTTAAATCTGATGCTCCTTCAGCTGCTGTGACCCAAATGTGATTTTTTTTATAAAAATCTCTTGTTTATAAAAAGAAAGTTATTGTGCAATTGGTTATAAGTCAAGTCAATAGGAATTGACCACACTTGAGCAAAAATCATAGTTCTTACAGTGTACATTTTTAACACAGCAAGCTTAAAAACATTTCAGTGCAACTCCAGTATTGCTGAATTGTTCCCAACTAAAATGAAATGCATATTAATACGTCTATCAGCTGCCCTGCACTGTGTACTTTATCAAGTAAGCCTTCCTGTTACAGGTTAGAAGTAGTCTTTTGCAAGTTCAAAAAGTATATTTTACCCCTCATTCAAAAAGTGTGTATTGATACTGTCATTTTGTTTTTGGGGATTCATTGAAAGCACTAGCTTGGGCTGTTTAATTGTTGTGATTATGTATATTGCTTTAGACATGCTTTTCCTTAAACTGGGTTCATTTAACTTAGTTTAAGAGTGGAGCCATACAGCCTGATCTTCTAAAGATTCAGTTAACTTAGTTCCACTAAGTTGAAGGGCCTGTTCTCATTTATAAATAATAAATATGATTAATATTATTGTGATATATGTCAATATAAGTTTATAGAGGACTGCAACTTTCCAGTTGGCACCATTAAAAACAAATGTTTTTAAATTAAAGACTGGGCTACCTCACAAAGTTGAACCAAATTATGTGGAAATGGGTAACATTTAATTGAGTTAGAGCAAGAAATGTAGAATTTTCATTTATAAAGCACTATTTTATTTGCAAAGCTGCATTCTAGTATATTTTTCTAACTATTCTATGATGTAGGAGTCTCCAGTTCCCATTTTATAGATGAGTTGTTCAAGCAAAGTGAGTGCTTTGTCCAAGGACAGCAATGATCCTATGATTGAGAATTGTAGGTGAGCTTTGTGGATTGCATCCAATTTTAGTCCTAGATAAAATAGATCCATCGAAATGAATAGGATTTAAGTTATAAATAATATTGGATACAACGGTCAGCTTTGATACTTTCCAAATTCTCAGATGCAAGTGATAGCACTGGCACTGGTATTCATGTATACATGGGTATTCTGCTCAGGACAAATGCGGTAGCAAAAGTTTAAACTGAAAATTGATTTGCATAGACTGTGGAATCCAGGTGGTCAGATTTTTATTCAGAATAATCTGCACTGCTGTGGATGAATTTGTTCTCTAAAAATAGTGATTAGGCTCCGATTTGACTCATTCCTTGCCAGCTAACACTAGTGCAGTGCTGAGGTGCCTGCCTGTTTGGTGCTTTTTTGCCTTTTGGCTTTGAGATCAGAAGACAGATAGGGAATAGTGAGGCATCTGAGGCATCCTCACTAAAAATACAGTGTAAAATTTAACTTGCCGTTATGCTGTGTTCCAAAGCACCCATGTTTCCTTATTCTGGCCTAGTTTTATTTATATGTGAACTTGCATTTACTTCAGGCTGCATGTGGGGAATTGTACAGCCTTCCAAACAAAATACAAAACCAAAAGAAACAGCATCTCCTTTAACATGCAAAACTGGCATGTCCGGGTGCTAAGTTCTAGCCTAGCCTTTATTCTGACTTGCCAATTTTCTTTGTAGGATTTTTTTTTCCATTTTGGTAGGAAGGGGCATTCTGTTATATGAGTCTCCACCTGCAGTGGAACAGTCCAGTCACACTGGTTTATCACCACAATAAGAACTAGTCACATTCTCTGTCCAAAGGCAGGTAAAACTATACAACCAGACTGCAGCAGAATGGAAAAAGAGAACATGTATTTCAGTAAAGGTACTGGTAGCTTCAGATAAACAGAGCAAAGAGAAGCAAAATTTCATACCTCAGTCAAAGGCAAAATTTGACAAAAGGGCTAGCTCAGTCCTGGGATCTGGTGCCAGGATCCAAACCTATTTTATTTATTCATCCATCTATGTATCCACCATTCCTTTGAAGAAAATTAAAGCATCTAAGGGGGCAATCCAGTGGCACCTGGGCAGCATCTGATGGCCCAAAGGATGGTTTGGATTCCCACTGGAGATCAGAGACAGCACCCTGACCGCCAGTGAGGGAGTTGGAGGTTTGCTTTCCCTCCACCTTGCAGCTGGTGCAGAAAGAGCCACCTATGCTGAGAACTCAAACACAAATGAGGGAGGGAGGATGGTGGGTGGGGAAGGGTCCTAAAGCACCAACTGCAATGCCTTCATTAGTTGGGTAAAAAATTACTGAAAAGGGCAGGGCAGGAGGAGGGTAGGCAAAATTGCCCCAGTGCTCCTTCTGCCTTGCACAGGGTGATTGTAAACATCTGAATTCAGGGCCTCTGCATGTCAAGACACAACCCATAGGACTGTGCCCCTACAAGGAGAAAATCACCAACTCTCAAATATCTTCATATAGAAGCATCCAGTTTGGCACCTACTCTCTATGCCACAACTTGGTTGCTCTTAGAGCGTCTCACAGATGCAGGCATCCTGCTGTCAGCCAGGGAGAAAGAGAAGGCAGCAGTGTGCTGCATTTAGAAACATGGCTGAGGAAAGAAGGGCTGCTCCTGCCCCGACACTGCCTTCATTCGAAAAGCTCCAAAGTATGCATGTTGCAGTGTGTCTCTGTTCGTAGTCAGAGGTGTGTTGCATCTCCTTCAGAGCCCTGAATTACACAGGGCCCTACCCACAAGGCCTTTCCCTGCCCATGAGGCAATACTATTCTAGTGAGGAAATGATAATAAAGATGGAAAGGTTGAGCACAGTGTGGTTTTCACAACAGAATAACCCTACCCAGCCTTCTCATCATACACCTGAGTATTAGCAGCAATGGTTTTCTAAGAGCAAGTGGTGCAACACTGTTTCTTTTATGAGGGAAAGGATTGTGTATATGTTTGAGGTGGGGTCAACTTAAAGAAGACCACAAGATTTGCCCCACTGGTTCCTTCTGGTTTTAGACAAATCATGTACCCCCTCTGTAGCCTTGTAAAAGCATTAGTGTAGAAAGCCTTCACAAAGGGTAAGGAGGCGGCCCTCTGGTCTCCCTGTTACTTGAGCGCTGTGGTGTAACATCCAGGCAGGTGGGAGGCCTGGCTTCTGTCATTTTAGAGGTGCTAGTAGTTGGATCATGAGCACGTGCATGTGTGCGTGTGCGTGTGTATCTGTCCGGGTATGAAATACACTGATGTGGATAAACAAAGCAATCTGCTAAATTCATTGGTATAATTCCTCGTCGTTCCAGCAGAATTCCCATCTGTTTCCATGTGATTAAGTAAACATGTCAGGATTTCTCCTTTTTAAGCTATACATCCATTGAGAATCAAACAAATTTCAGCAGCTTTTGTCCAAAAATAGCCTTTTTTAAGGAGGAGGCCAAGCAGAAATTAGTGTGGTGTTCTGAGGCGCTTTTAAGCCTCAGAGTGCCAAACTGCTGTGGTATCTTGAATTTCAGTGCTGTGAGTTTAACAGACCCTCAGTTGCTGGTAACAGGCAATGTTAAGTTCAAAAGGGCAGTGGGAGAAATACGGAGGCAGCCTTGAGGGGTTGCCCTGATGGCTTAGGAAGGTCGCTACGACGACTGAAAGGGCAAGCTGCCATGAAGCAGGAGGCTCTATCTGAGAAAATGATCCCATTGTCATGCTCTGTTTTCTGATCTTAATTTTCAATCCTTTTTCTCTCCAAGCACATAAAGAAGCCAGACTACGTGACGACAGGCATTGTACCCGACTGGGAAGACTACATAGAAATTAAAAACGAAGATCAGATTCAAGGGCTTCGTCAGGCTTGTCAGCTGGCCCGTCACGTTCTGCTTCTAGCTGGGAAGAGTTTAAAGGTAACGGCCACATTACAGCCTGAAAGAGCCAGGACGGTTCTAGTCTTTTCCTTGGGAACTTTCATAATTCATTCTGAGGGGATTTTATTTGCAAATTGCTTGTGAGTCTCTTTTAAGCTTCAGAATGATGAAAGGAGAGTTTCTTACCTTGACATGCTTTCTTCAGTATAACCATGCGGGGTTATCTTATATGGCTCCCTTTGCCCTCCTCCCACAGCTTCTCCAAAGAACCCTAAATTCAGAATTCACAATAAATCCTGACGATAGAGCAGACATGTCTGTGTGTGAGTTAACGTTCAGTTATGTTCTGGTTGATCGTTGAAACTTGAAAGCATTTTTCAGCAAGCATTCACCTTGTGGACAAAATTACGTATCTATGAGGAAAATATGGGGATATATTGCTGACCACTGGCAAAATGGGAAGCTATAAACCCAAAAAAGATGCTTGGATTCAGGATTTCATTTAAGGCTGTGTGTAACTCATCATTTTGTAAAACACTTACAGCTAGCTATATATAGAAACATAATAATTTATTTAATCAAGGTTTGGCATACAGTCTGTTTGAATACATATTCCCACATACCATGTTGCATATGTTTGTCCTAAGGCACATGAGAGTCTCTCTTGTTTAGTCACAAAGCAAATCCATTTGCTCACACTTGCTAATTTTCAGCTGTGCATTTATGTAAATTGGTTTGTTCACTTTTTCCTAGCTATTTTACTGTTTTGCCTCCCCTTTTGTCAAAAACAGATGTATTATGAACTTCAGACCCATTTGTAATGCCATGGCATTATGTCAGAATACTTGTTTTTCTGTAAAGTTTCCTCATTATCCCCATTTTATCAAGGATATAGAATTATGAAGAACCTTTTACAAGAATTTGGATAATAGTCTTTTTAAAAATCTGCCCTAAAAAGAACACAGAGAATTTTGGTAGAATGGGTTGATATCAATGTTGACTCTTGCACTAATGTAAGTTGCATTGTATATCTAGCTTCCCTGGAAAACCCATCACACCAGCTAACAGTATTAGTAGTGCACTAGAGGTCACTTGGGTTAGTGCAGTGTAATTTGTTAGCACTAGTGGAGAGTTGGATATTGCTCATGCTATATACTGCTGAAGAGGGAGGATGACAGCCAATTTAACTTTGTCCTTCTGCACGTAGTCACTCCAGCTTGGATACAAAGAACTTCCACAGGGAGGGGTGTGGCATGTACACACAAGAACTTTCCCAGCCATCCCTTCCTTTGCACCCCCTGCATGGGGAAGGATTTGGTATCTTCCCAAATAGCATGCTGTATGTCGCAAGCCCATCCCACTCAGTAGGTCTTGCCTTTGCATAGTGCATAGAGTGTGGTGGCTACAATCTTGTGTGTCCTTACTTTGGAGTAAGACCCACTGGCATCTTCGAAGCTCATGTAGGATTGGGCTATGAATCATTGATATCTGATTGTTGATACACTAAGGATTTGTTTCAAAATTACAGCCTGAAAGATTTGCTGCCAGATGGCTATAATTAATAAGTATGCAAGGGTTCAAAATGGCAAAATTGCAATTCACACTTTAATTCCTCAAAATTACAACTCACTTTTTAAGTGTGGCTTATGGCAAACTAGTAATTGATTAGTTCTGAAGTTCTCTTCAGATGTTGCATGTAGAAAAGGAACCATTTGGTAGAAGATGCTATTGCTGAACGTGATTCTTCAATTGCAAAGTTCTATTTATTTCAATAAAAATGACAATGTCTACCCAGTTAACTGTGCTTGGGCAGACTTTGCGGAGTTCTTCTTTGCATAAAAACCATTACCAACAAATTCACTGATGGTCCACTGATAGAGGGTACCAAGAAAAATAGGATGGAGATGTGGAATAAAAGTGGAGATATGGGAGGAGTGTGGAGCAAGAGCATGCAGAAGCACTTTGAGGCAGAGGCTGTGGAGTTTCTAGTGAAGATGAAAGAGAAATAAGAGCCAGTGAAGAGAACCAAAAAGAGGACCGATGTGGCTGGAATGAAAAGCATTTGAGTATGTTGAGCAACTGGATTAAGGACTGAAACAAAAGGCAAAAGGTATGAATAAAGAGGCCCAAGGAGAAGAATATTGCCAGAACAGTAAGAAGACATAATGGAAGAAAAATGAAACAAGGATTTAGCCCAATTTTGATAATATTCCAAAGAGGAAAACAGGAAGTTTGAAAGACAGACTGAACTGAACAGAAAAATTAAGACAAGAATTGAAAGTTTACACGTAGGTTATATGCCCTGATGGGTGAAAAAATAGCAGCATTATGCCAGATGAAAGACAAGTATAAGAAAGGCAGAGCTGAGGTGGGGGAAACAAACTGTCTCAGAAAGTTTGACCTTCAGATGCTTTGGTAACATCCATGGATAAGTAGTGCATATAACATGAGCAACAGAGCAGAAAAACAGCTTGAAATGGTTGATAGAAACACAATAACCTAGTTCAAAAATAAATTAATAGGACTAACAAGAAAGGAAAAGATGAGGAAGGACAATGGAGACTGAAAGAGGGAGAAACAATCCCAAATAATAGAGGATATAGAAGAGAGATGCATAATCAAAAGTTTGGATCAACTGAGTGGAGGAAATGCGTGAAGAAAAAAACAGCATTGAGACTGTGTGATGGAAGGTAGAAAAAAGGGAAATGACAGGGGCAAGAAAAAGGGAAAAATAAAGCAGGAGTAAGACATTGGTGTTCTGAACAAGGAAATGATTATTAAATAAACCAAAAGGAAAATGAATGTTTTATCATTATGAGAAATAAAGACACCCATCAAAGAGCAAAAGCAATAGTTTCAAGAAAAGATAGAAAGATTAAGTCAGAAAGAGGAATATTGAACAAAGACCAGAAGGAAGTGGGTATCTGAAATAGGTACAGATTATTGAAAGAGATATTCTGAGAGCCCATGTGATGCTCCAAAAAGAAATTGATGGTGAAAACAAGATCAGCAGGAGTCATCGAATCTCAAGGAGAAACACAAGTTTTAGGGTGAATGTGCAATTAAATAATGAGAAGACTATGAAAAAGAAAGGCTTTGTTAAGTGCAGAATGACACGGCCAAAGGAGGTGCAGTGAGGAGATGAAAATGAATGGGAATAGGCTAAGAAGATGAAGGAGTGGCAAGGGAGCTGTGAAAGAACGTGCTCCAGTATTGCAAAGATGGGACATCCCATGGGCCCAATCCAGGTTTCTGAGGCGTCCCTCAGAGCCTCTTTGGATTCCTTTAGCCAGTGGGACTTGGCCTAAGGCCCCAGCACCTCGAGGAAACCCTCCATTATCTATGCTCTGACTGGACATAAGAGTGGGCATTCTCCAGCAAGCTGCTTCCCCTGCTGCAGCCACCCGTCTCAGCACCAGCCCTGTAGGGATGGCACTCAAAGCCAGGGCACAGCTGGCACCGGGCTGCTCCTCCTGGTGCCTTCATATCTCCCTCAGCACAGAGGAAGCTAAAATGGGGCATAGCAATTACATCAGCACTTCAACCTCCCAACAAAAAAAGTTCCTCTTCCCTGCATTATGGCTTCATTCCTTGACAGGAGAGCATTTCAGCTGGCCAGCCATGTCTTCCTGTAGGATAAGCTCTAAGGGCTCAGATGGGTGAATTTACGCCCCAATTTTTCTTTCCGACTTAACGCTGAACATTTTGTAATTCCAGGTAACCACTCAGTATGCTTAGTTTTCATTCTGTTGTTTTGGGCTGGTTGGTGGTGCTTGTTTTTCAAAAGATAGTTTTGTACTTCTGCAAACCCCAGGGTTTTACTGGCAATGCTAATGCCTCTTTCTGGTTTCTTAGTGGCTTCATTTTGGCACCATTTGGGGTGCTGGGTTAGCTGTTAGATAACATGATATCTAGCAAAAATGGCAGGAAACCAATAATAAAGAAAAAATGGGGGGTAGGTGAGGAGGAGGAGAGATGTTATTTTTGTCCTGTTATTGTTGTGTTTTAATTATGCTTTAATGCATTTGTTTTACTGTTGTTACTGTTTTAATCAAATGTTATATAAGACTGAAAGCCACCTTGAGTGCCACTTAGGGTAGGTAGATAGAAGAAGATAGATAGAAAGGGAGGATACAAATCAAAGAAATAAATGCATGAATAATCTGTATCGTCAGTAACTTCCATTCCAAGCTTTTATTTGACCCATTAGTGTAAACATACTGCCAAATAGTATTGGAGAGGGCATCAAGCAAACAGTGAGGAGGCTTTCAAAAACATCCTTTTCTTACACCATGATCTCCATCTAGCCCTCCCCCTCCGAGTAGCTAGCAGTATTCCAGGGGTCTCAAACTCGCGGCCTGTGGGCCAATTGCCGGGACAGGTGGGGCCCGGGGGAGGGGCCCTGCGGCCTTCAAAGCACCTCTGGGAGCGACGCGGGACAAGCGGCCCACCACCACCACGGGGGTGGAATACTTGATGCGGCCCAGCCTCACCCAGACTCTACTTCCAGTGGCCCCCAGGTAAGCTGAGTTTGAGACCCCTGCAGTATTCCCATACCTCCATCATTATAGCATCATAGTGGTGCTGCTTGACCTAATGGCAACTGTGGTGTGGGGTACAGCAAAGCTCCATCTTATCTCCTGTGCCTTTTACATCAGTGTGGTGGAAGGCTATCAGTGGACTGGAGGTCAGGTGTCATGCTGACTTGCTGCTGTATTTTACCTTTTTCTCTGAATCAGGTGAGCTGTGCGAGTGTCTGGGTGCAATGATGAGCTGGATGGGGGCCAGCCAGCTGAAACGTGAAAAGGTGGAGGTCATGTGGGTAGGTGCTGTTGCTTGGAACGGGCTGTGCACCCTGATGCCAGTAGGGTTGCATTTCCATTGAAAGCACAGGTGCATAGTTGGAGGAGCCTCTTGGATCCAGCTGTATCACTGCAGGTGAACTTTGTGGTCAGAAGTGCCTTTTCCCACCTTTGACTAGTTTGTCAGCCGTGAACATTCCTGGATAGGAATAACCTGGCTATGGTGGTCCATTCTCAGGGAAGTTCTTGAACACATTACTACAGGCTGTTGAGTGGCCCTTGGGGACAACCCAAAAGACTATGGCATGCGCTCCCCAGAGAGGTTCGCCTGGTGCCAACTTTATATTCCTTTCGGCACCAGGTGAAAACCTTTTTATTTGCCTATCATTTTAAATGTTAGGAATTTTAACCAGGTTTTAACTTCACAGTCGCTTTTTTGGTTTTTGATTTTGCTTCTATTTTTGATTTTGATTTTGTTTTGATTTTTCTTCACTTGTGAAATGTTGTTGGTTTCATGTGCATATTTAACTATTTATTTAATTATTGTTACTCTGTCGGATTGTTTGTTTTGATTTTTGTAAGCTGCCCTGAGATGCTTTTGTGTATAGGGCAGGGTTAAAATATTATGAATGAATGAATGCTTCAACTAGTACAGAATTTGGCTGCTAGATTGCTAGGAGGTGGATCAAGATGGGATCACAGTATAACCATTCCAGGAAGCTGCACTGGTTGCCTCATTGCTTCTGGGCCCATTTCAAGGTGCTGGTTTTGACTTTTAAGACCATATATTAGGGCTAGAGAATCTTTTTCAACCCAAAGGCCAGATTACCTGAAGGCAAGCACATTGGGTGCCACATGCCCTTTGTGGGTATGGCCACCCAACTCCTGTCCTATGTTCCTATGTGTTTCCATGTCCCTCCTCAGATCTCATTTGCACACACACAAATGTACACATACACACATGTGCATGCGCACACACACTCTCTCTGCATCTCCCTTGAAGATTTTTTAAAGCCTGATTGGAGCAGGGGAGCAGCAATTTTTGAGGAAAGTTGCAGCATGGGAAACAGAGGGGTTAGTTGCTCTATCCCCAGTGCCCCTCTCCCAATCTGTACCACATGTAGTACTCAGGTTTTCTTTAAAAAAATCAATGGGCACTAATGCAGGCCTTTTAAAAGTCTAAATGCACAAGTGTGGAGAAGAGCAGGGGAAATAATTCCTCTCTGTTCTAAGAGATTTTCAGTAGGAAACATCTTTTCTCTACAAACAGTGTTAAGGGGAAGGACCTGGGGGAGATGCTGGTGAGCTGGATGGAGGCCCCCTCTGTGCCCGCAAGCCAAGGATTCTCCATCTTTGCCCTGAATGGCTTGGGACTCAAATACCTGAAAGAATATCTCTCCATGTGCCAGTCTGCCTGTATCTTAAGATCTCCTTAGGGAAAGTTTTCTCGGAATTCTTCAATATATTTCTTGTTAATAAGGGACAGTGTCTTCTGTGATCTTTCTGGATAACTCCCCTCCAAATAAAATGTGACTGCCAATAACTTTATTGTCTTTTCTGGCACTAGGATAATGTTCTTGTTTTCATGGGCATTCTAGCAGGTTAGTTTATTCGTTTATATGTTGCTGCTTCTAAAATTGTTTAATGACTCTACCATTTGGGGATTTTTTTTGTATTCTATGCCTATGTGGGTTATAATAGTCTTGTTTTGTCAATTGCTCTGATATCTTTGGTTGAAGGGTGGGTTTAACATCTTATGTCAATGAGAACAACAACATGTACTTTGACCTTTTGACCATCTTAGGAATTTATAGCCTAAGCAGCTTCCACTCTGGACTTGATATTTCATCTCTTACCCCTCCGCCCCCATCCACCCCCAAAGCCTGTAAGGTGGCTCACATTTATCAGAGCTGAAGTTGCAAAAGTGCATCTTTTTAAGACCCCCATGGACTTAGTGCTGGAGTCTGCAATTGAACCTTATTTCCCAAGTCTTACTCTAAGCTATCCTGTTCAAAAGGGTGCTGTAGCAGTGTAAGAACTAGACCTGATGAACTGCCTGTGTCAAACTGCTTTTAAAAGCACAGTAACCATTTGTGGGTCACAAGTTAGCCCTACATCACACTAAAGACCAAGTCTGTCTGCCTTGTTTATTTATAGCTTGCCTCTCTGCCCACAGGCATGGAGGTCTTGCTCTCTTCTGCAATGGTGGAATTGTTTACCAAGTGAAGGAAGAGTAACAGACTTTTTCAATTGCTTAAATGTATTGTTGAACATTTACTGCACCTGAGCTGCCCCACATAAATGACATTGTTAGTCCCCTGAATTTCATCAGAATGCCTGTTGTTGATGAAAAATGGAATCAGCAATAGATGGATTAAGACCCAATTTTTAAATCTTTTGCTATGTTGTGAGGAGTGGCACCGGGCTGTACACTGAGGAAAGGTACTGAAAGTTTATACCCATCATAGTGCCACTAGTGAAGTGCCACATTCACAGGCTTATAGCTCATTCAAATCACAGCCAATTTTCACAGGAGCACTCAAAGGCACTTCTTGACAATGAGGGAGGTTTTCCTACCAAATTTCAACTTTCAACCCTTGTCATTTCACAGCTGGGTTCTGTTCTGGAGAAAAAGAGTTGTAATGATAATATTTAAAGTGTATATTTTTCTCCACTTTACTTATATTCAAAAATGGCCCAGACCCTTTTGCAAAATCTTGCTAGAAATAATCAGCTCCAGTATAAAACAAAATCTAGAAAATCTGAGTTGGGAAAATGAAAGTTTCTGGAAATGATTGGTCTGAAATCGGGGTGTCGGATTGCAAATGCTAATACAGGTTTAACTGCGTCGCTACACAAGCTGTTTCCTGGCATGAACTGAAATATTAAAGTCAGATGGCAGTACTAGTATATCCAGAGTGATTCCAGAGGAAAATAATTTTGATTATGGAAAGAAGTTTGGAAATGGAAATTCTTTTCTCCGTGCTGCTAAGAAGAGAATGGCTCTTTAGGAGAATGCAAATGTGTGAAAATAATTTTAAAAGGAGCAGTATTAATGTTCATTCCATTGCTGTCAATATACATGGTGTTTTACTGTGTAAAATAAAGAAAAAGATAGGCCACTGCACAAAGTAGCCTGCTTCAGCTGGAAAGTAACTTGAACAACTTTGGAATAAGTAAAAAATGTAAAATTTCGAGAGGTTTTGAAGTAACAGGGTGATTCATCATTCCCCTCATGAAAAATGGGATATTTGGGGAGACATTGATAAATAAGCTGTACTTATTGTATTAATCTTTACAGATCAAAATCCCTTGGTTACTTTGGAAGAGCCTTCATCAGCCTGGTGCCCCAAAACTTCAACTGCCTTCAGCCCCAGCCAGCATATCAAATGGTTAGGAATGCTGGGGGTTGTAGTCCAAACATCTGAGAGGCACCAGGTTAAAGAAGTTTGCTTTTGGAACATAAAATGTATTGTGTATAACTTGGTTTGCTTATAAAATTCTCTTTTAAAATTAAATAACATTTAAAGATAAACTCGGCAGTTATTGCCTGAATAAACTATGCGTTTAAATTGAATATGATCATTCTATGAGCAAAATAAGTTGTATATAAAATAAATTATACAGAATACATTTTAGGTTCCTATTTTATGGCTGATTAAAGGTAACATAAGCAAGTAGCCCCTGAAACTACTTGGTGAAGTGGTTTGTCGTAATCTGAAACTTCCTGGAAGCCAGAAGAAGTCCTAGGAGCTGGAGACAGAAGAAGATCGATGTACAGCATCTGTTCCTCTTTGTGGGAAAATTTAGGGGACATCCTAAATCTATGTGGGGTGGCATTTTTGGGAAATCTGGTCAAGGACAAAGCTGTGGGGTCTTATTTATCTGGAAAGACTATCTTACTTATAGTAAATAAACATGTTTAGTTCAACATAAGTCAACTGTAGAAGTGACTGAATAAACCAACAATCTCAACCTGTTAATTGAAGGGTGACATTTTATTCCCATTTGTAAACAATTCTGTTTAATAAGCACCCTATTTTTGCTTTGTTTCGAAAAGCTGCCTTTACTGTTGCTGGTTTTAAGCCAGTACCTACATCACAGGAACCAGGCTTCTGATTCTTGTAGGTGGAGAGTGTTTAGGCTGGTGGCAACAGTTAAAGATGTTGTAGCGGTGGCAGTATTCACTAGTGGGGAGGTTGATTTGGGAACTTTATTAAAAACTGTGGCAATAGCCCAGTCTACAAAGTAATTTTTGAAACAAGAAAGATAGCTGGAAAAACCCACATGGTGTTCTGTTTCTTTCACAAATAAATTTTTAGCTTAGAACAACATTCATTGACTGCTACAGTATCTAATCAGGTCAAGACCGAAAATACAGGGCTCTGTAGAATAAAATGCAAACTGTCCAGATTGAACATTTTCTTCACATATTTTTATTTATTTATTTTAAACTTTACTGCCCATACATAGACATCTCAGGATGGTTTACAGCCAATATGTGACAAATAATAAATACTGTGTTACTAAACATCTTAGGGACTGAGCATGGCTTGGAGCACTAAAAGTTTATCAGTAGAAGAGACAATAACAGTAATTGTTGTAAGGCATTAAAGATAAAATTAAGCTAGAAACCTTATGGAGAGGATTTTAAAATAAATGTTTTTCTCGCGGCTTCAGTATTTCTTGAAATCTTACACCTCTGATCTTTTTGTAAAAAGACTATTACATAACTATTACTATTATGTAACTTTCAGAAATTATTTGGGGCTATAAAGGGGAATAGAAGCTGAGCAGCAAAATATAAATCTGTTGAAAACATTGGATTCATAATTTAAAATATAATCCACAACTGTTCATTTTTTCCCCAAAAAATCTCTCTGAGGGGAGAAAATGCCTGTGGGTCATCATTCTGGGGGTGGCATAAAGTCATAGTGACCATTAATAACCCATGGTGTCCATTTTTTCTATCCCCCTCCGCTCAGACCACCCTATTTCTAGAACTGTTAAGAGTTAAGGTAAAACTGGAAAGAACAAAGTTTAGACTGTGTGAAGGCTATACACATTGCATGTACCCATAAAGAAGTAAAAATACTGTGTGGAAGGATTCCGATTACACATTTCATTTATTCCAGATTAAGATCTGCCTACACATTCAGCAGACTGCAGTGGTAACCCTCTTGCATAAAGTTACCCCTGCAAGTAAAAAGCTAATATGTTCTGAAGACAAGTTCAAATGTAGCCTGTTGTTTATTATGGTAGTTCTCTGCTTGCACACTTGTATGTTTAGAGGAGCATTAATAAATGTGGTCGATACACATGAAGTGTTTTATCCCATTGTATTACTTCAGAAAACTGTCACCACATCCTTCTTTGTAGACCAGACCAAAGAGTGTCTACCAGTGGGCATTTTGTCTAAGTGCTCAAAATCTTGGACTAGCTTGTTAATGCTTTCTTCCCTTAGAAATGTTCGCGTGCTTCCTGTAACAGCTTTCTGCTCAGTGGAGACTGGTGCCTCCCACCTTAGCAAGGTAGTGTATCAACCATACCCCCAGAATAGGTTCAGCACCATGGATAGCTCATTAAAAGTTCAGGCTACAACCCAAAAGGCACACAGTGCTCCATCCAGCCTCCAACTGCTTCTGATATTGAACTATTCTTTTTGTGTAATCCTGATTTTTCTCGGGGCAGCAGGCATTTTGTAACCTTAGCTTCTTGTTTGTTTGTGTGTTTGTTTATAAGGTATAGAAGTGGTGGTAGTAGTAGTAGTAGTAAGTCTTTTGTCATGTTGTGTACAGGATCCACTGGGCACTTACACAAATTTTATATTATCTTTTAGGTTGGCATGACTACAGAAGAAATAGATTGCATGGTTCACCATGAAATAATCAGGCAAAATGCCTACCCATCACCTCTGGGCTACAGAAATTTCCCAAAATCTGTTTGTACTTCGGTAAACAATGTGGTTTGTCATGGGATTCCTGACAGGTATGCCATTTTTTCCCTGTTGCAAAATGAAAATATTATGGTAATGTGTATTTGTTTTTTCAGTGTATGCAAGTAAAAGGAGAATGCATGGATTCCACCCAGTGCTAGTACAAGGGTACATGAAACTGTTTATTTCATGGGCTTGCTCTCATGCAAGCTCTGGCCTTACTGACATTAAAGGAGATCACACGGCAGCCCTGCTTCGTGGTCGTGCCCTTTGTACTTTTAGCAAAAGCTACCCCCCACCCCACCCCCAGTAACCCTAATACAGCTGGTTGTCATGCTGTAAGAAAATTATGTTGGCACATAAAGAAGGTGTGTAGTAATAAAAACAATGATTAGTGCTTTGCCATATTTCTTCCCAGCATGTCACAGCGTCTCAGTCTAGGGTGTATCATCCAAGAGAGAAAAGTCACTTGGCAGAAAAATGATACTAATTTTTCCAGGTGCCTAAAGGTGGTTGGTGTGTGTATGTTTTAATTAAACATTGATGGCTTGTTAATTTTCAATGAATATTGCCTGTTCAGAACATAAAAGGTACCAGCTGTCATGGTCTTCACTGTAGTAAGAAAAGCATGGCTACAATTTTCCTTCTTGGCATTTATAATCCCGAGTTCTTTTTTTCATATAAATTTCTTGTTTGGGGGTCATTTATACTGGTGGGAGCTTAGAGATTAGGAGTGGTTATTTCATTTCCCTTCCCCCGTTCCGCTCAAGCATTTATATTTGCGCCTTTTAGTTTTGTTTAGGTGTATGTGTAATGTGTGTGCGTTCTTTTATTTCTTTCTTGAGAACTGCTTGTCACCATTATGTATTGCATTTCCCCCCACCCCATTTTAGCCGCCCTCTCGAGGATGGTGATATTATCAACATCGATGTCACAGTAAGTAACTATTTCATAATAGTCTTTGATCAACTTCTAGAATTTCTAGTAACAAGAGGAAGAATAGTAGATCGCAAATGTAGCGTGCACAGATGAATGTGCCCGTTTTATTTCTTCTAAGCCAAGGCACCAGCAGCTGGTTTCCTCTTTTGTTTTTTCCACTCTGTGTTTATTCCAACTAGACCCAGGCCTGACTTGAATTTAGGGCTGGAATCAGATGCACTGAGATCAATGTTGGCCTAAGTGAAATGTCAACCCAATCCTGCTATGTGTCATGTTTTTGAGAAGGTGTAATTGTTATTGATCCACTGTATAGTTAATGCAGAGCACCACAGTACTGGGCAGCAGCTGAAGACAGATATGTATGAGATGAGCTAACATGAAGAAAGCCAGCATTTTTCCTTCACTCTGCCAAGATTGATCTTCCTCTTCCTGCTGATTTTGAGTGGGGCCTGTCATTATCTTACTCTGTCATTAGAGGCTACATTGGCCTGTGTATGTCAGTCTATTTGGACAGCAACTCTTTTGCTAGCAGTGTTCCCTACATTTATTAAAATCCCCGAAGGTAGCATTGTGTTCCATTTGTGGTATAAGAGCCTTGAACTCTTTACTCACAAATGCACAACTTGATCCACAGCCCTGTTAATCCAAGGCGTTTCCCATGGGATCAAGTCCGTTAAAAACCCAGTCCTTTGGGTTTTGGATCCCATTGTAGGCATGAGATAGGACCACTGAGAGAAACCATTGATATTAACACTTAGAGTCCATGTTTACAATATAGGTCATAAGTAGAAAATTAACTACATAGAAACCAGAAAAGCTAGAAGCATGAATTGAGAAATTTTTCAAGATCAAAAAGGAATAATGACACTTTGGCAATATTTTATACCTAGCTTTTATTTAAGATTAATGTTGAAAAATAATTAACTTTAGTTATTCCTTCTCAGTAGTGTGCACTTGTCCTGAATTTCAAATTCATTTGATGTTATTAACCTTCCTGGAGTTAGAAACTTTATGTAAATTGAATCATAAATTTTGGAATGGCAAATACTTTCTTGCTGCCTACAATTATCTAACCTTTATACCATCCTAGGCTGCCTTTGTTTTCAGTCATATTTTTCTTTTCCCATTTTTATTTTTTAATTATCACTGGGGGCTTTGGTTGCCTTATGTGTATGGAGATCACCAGCCAGTCAAGGATGATTTTAGAATACTGATTTAATAGGAATTATATGTATTGTATAATTTAAGAGAAATCTTGCTTAAGCACATACAGGGTTTCTTAGTACCATGACAATAATTCCTTGTTCCCCTTTCCAGTTATGACTAGCACAAGTAATGCAAAGTCCATGGCTTTAATCTCTGGAATCAAGCTTTTTTATTATAGAGCAGATATGCATTTAGATATTTTGACCTTTATCCTATAAGTTTTAATGTTTGTTGTTCTGTTGTTATTTTTGAATAAAATAGGGTACATTGCTCTCTGCACAGTCCTCAGCTGACAGTGTTAATATCGTCCATTTACTGCTAGTGGTGTATATCATTCAAAATACATATGTAGGCCTAATCTGCAAGACTTAGTTGCTAGCATGACTCCTTATCACAGACAAACTGAATGTTAAATACAAACATTTATAATGTCTTAGTGGAGTAAACATGCAAATGGAAATATCTGGAAGGCAAGGAGCTTGGTAAGAAGATTGGAGTAAAAAACTGGAGGTAGGGAAAGGATTAAGCCTCCCTCTCCCACTGTTTCTCTACTCAAAATTGCACCGTTCTAAAGAAGCTTTTCTGAACACGACACATCCTTCTGAGCATGGCTACATTAATGTTTACCTTTGCCTCTAAAGGTAGCTAAAGTTTCACCAGTTATCTTTCATAGAGGGTGTCAGCCTAATATTGCCATGAACTAAAGCAGGGGAAGAAAAAGGGCCTTTGGGCACTTTGAGAAACAGCTCTGGCCATCATCTTCTTGCTAGCTGGATGCTGCAGGGGTCTTCTTCATTTCCTAAGAATATCTCTGAGACGCATGTGTAGCCCAGATGTGTCATGGGAAACGAAGCTGATAGTGGCACTAGGTGCTCCCTTGGTTTTGAACCAATCATAAATGCTGATGCTTTGTAATTTTTTAGAGTGGAAGGGGTAGGGCGTTTTGGAGGGCAGCGAGAAAGGTGTCCAAGGATACCCATGGACTGTGTTGCCCACCCCAGACTAAAGAATGATTTGGCTCGTTCATATGCCCAAATGAACTTTTCTTCTATGAACATGCACATTGTGGGTTATTATTGATCGTTATGACCTTACGCCACCCCCAGAATTAGAGCTGCTATGCTCATGTCCTGCTTGTGGGGTTCCTGTGGTCAGCCCTGGTGGGAAACGGGGGGTTGGACTAAGGAGTCTTCCACTCTGAGCTCTTCCTTTTTTCTTATGCCTCATGATGAGCCTCATTTGCGGTAGAGGGGAATTTGATAAGCTGCCTGTGATACAGCATCAGCCTTTGCTGTTTGAAGGGAAAAAGTCAGAAGCCTACATGCACAAACACAGCTGCAAGGTGATCCCAGTTTGTTTTGACAGAATCTTTATGAGGGGAAAATATCATACTACTTTATGAAAACTACTTTAATAAAAAGGTACTCATGGTAGACATGAGAAACAGAATTTTTCTGCAGAAGGAAATACATTAATCTTTTACCTTCATAAACACCCCTAAGAACGTGTTGCAAACACCTCCCCTTGTTGCCTTGTTTTTTTGTTTGTGCTTCTACAGTATTCCTCAGCTGTGCTTGGTCCCCTGTTTGTTTGAAAAGTCAGACATCCCTCCCAGCACGTCTAAAATACCTCTTTGGATCCTTGCCACAAGCTGCAATCCACATACTTTTGGCATGCCATGCACATGTCCCACAAGATTATTGACCTTCTTTCTTTGAGCAGCAGAGTCACATTGCAAAAATGATTTTGAAAGATCCCGTCAGTTTCAGAAGCAGTTTGCTATATTGATTTATTTGCATTAAAGTTTTATATTGCATTTGTATTCCAAACCAACTTGCAGTTCCATACCATGCAATACAAACAATCCAAGAACAGACTACAGGCAATTAGGATACTGCCTTCAGGAAAGCAGCAGCCTGGAAGGGATGGCAGCTCCCATCGGTGTCATCCATTCAGTGCCTGTGGTGAGCCCTGGCAAAAGCCGCACCATCACCCACCCTTTGCATGAAGCATCAGATGCCCCTTTCTCTAGGCCATGAGGCTTTTCCTAGACAGTCAAAACATGTTATGGCATTTGGGAAAGTGAGGGACTACTGTCCGAGGAAGTGCAGAGCCCCCTTGTGACATGGAACCACTAGCAAGGTTCTTTGGGTCCTGATCTCTCACTGATCTCTAACAGACATTGCATTGTCCCATTGAGTCTGAGCATTCCGATGTTACCGATCTCTGGTAGCTCTCATGATCCAAATGGTGGTTTGGGCCACTGCAACTGCTAAAGCATTGGTTCTTCTTCCTGCCAGTGCCTCCATGTCCCCAGATTCTACTTTTTCTTCTCTTTGGCTAGATATAAAGTTGCTGTTGCACCGGCACTTGTGATGGAAACAAAAGCCTCCCAGAACTAAGATGTATGAGCAAGCCATATGGGAGCAAAAACCTGAGAAATTTTTCTGACTTGGACCTCCAGATTCTTTCTGTTTCCCTAAAGCTGGCCCCAGTTTAATGTGATATGGCATGCAAGATTTCTGTTTTCAAAAACAGACTGTGGTTCATTTGATTTTACTTAATTTTTTGTAATCTCAGGAAATTTGTGTGAATTGAGGAGCCTGAGATTTGCACAAAAAATGTGTAATTGTCAATTTAGCCTAGTTCAGCATTGGTACTGCTTCTTGCTATGGTTCATTAGTTTGTGCAAATCAAAATGACACATTGTATTATTAAATTTTTAATTTCTATACCACTCCCTAGCTGGAGCTCTCAAAATAGTTTGCAACAATCCATTAAAAAAACACAATAAAATACCTTAAAATGTAAAGGTCTTAGGCATGAAGGGCTCTCTTAACCTGGTGCTGAAAAAGTGACAAATTTGGGGCCAGGCAAGCTGCAGTGGTGATTGTTCCATAGATGGGGCCACCACAGAGAAAACCCTCCCCCTTTTTACCCTCCAAACTTCCCTCAGAGGTGGAGTGCGGAGGTGAGCCCCAGAGTGTAGCAAGTAAATTGTGCACATGGGTTTATGGTTTCTTAGCCTTCCCCACTACTCTCATTCTTCCCACCAACATTATTGCCAATAATGTTTCTTTGTCTGTCTGTTTTAAAGCTAAGGACAAATTTGCACTAATTTCAGGCTCCAAAATTTCATCAGCTTTAAAGAAAGAAAATGTCACACATAATATTTGTGGGGGGAAAGGGGGGCCGTGTAGGAAGTCTCTAAAAACCAAGCTCCCACTTGCACAAACCAAGGCAGCTGAGCAGACACTGAAAATGATAATGAAAAATGAGCGTGTGGGATGTACTCAAATCACAGACCACTCGTGGAAAACAGTGGTGCCAGTGCTGAACTGGATGAAATTGATAATGGCGTGTTCTTTATGAAGAAAGGAATATGGAAAGAGCTACGGGCAAATAGTGAAACTAACAAGGATATTTACCAAGGGAATATGCTACCTAACAAACTTGCAAATGCAATAAAATATTTAAAACAAATGTAAAAATGTAGGCCATGTTTGCAGAAAGAATCCTTTCTGCACAAATCACTATTTATGTAAATGTTGCTTAAATACACAGATATCAGTTCTTAGTGTGTACAAGTATTTTGTGCCCATTACTGGATATGTGTGTGTCCCCCACAACCCAAAATAGCTAGCACAGTTCCCTTCTGATAGGAAATGCTGTGTTCCCAGCATCACATATGTGGGGCCATCCACACTGTGGCCAGCTCTTCACTCCAACCCGTTTGTTGGTTCTGACACTTTATCCCCTTCAGGCTGACTCAGTACATTCTGGCAGGAGACCATAAGGCCAGGCACGGGTGTGTTAGGCTGCACTCCTAAGCATACTTTTGTGAATGTAGCTCTGTTAAATTCAGTGGCACTTCCTTCTGAGTTCAGGTTTAGAATCTTGAGTATAAGGCGGAAAGTACATTTTTTTCAGTGCAGCTCTTTTTGTTATTATTTAACTGAATAGTAAGTGTGAGTGTTGATCTAGCTGAGGACCCAGGAAAGGGTGTTTTAATGCTTCCCTCTGCAGTTGCAGTACCACCCAAGACTGCCCCCTTCCCTGTGTGGCAGTGTGCAGTGGTTAAAAGCCCTGCTGGTGCATTTGGGAGAGGTAATGGAACTCAGGAAGAGAAGAGTAAACCCTCCTTCTTTGTTCAGTGTCATCATGCGGTTGGATCCAGAAGCACCATTCTACCAACAGAAGGATACCACTAGTTACGGAACTTCCCCATACTGTCCTTGCCTCCTGCAGCCCCACATTCACCCTCCAAATGTGTTCTGTAAAGTGGGAGGACTTTCTGGAACAGATGTGGGGAGAGGGGGGTCTGCTGGGGGTGGAGAGGATAAGGATAGCCTATTCTTATAGCTGTTGATATATCCTTCTACTGGTAGAATGATGCTTCTAGTTACAACCCTCTATCTCAATTCACTTACTTCGGAGTAAAATTAATTAAATTTGACCATACATTGCAGGTGTAATCTTGTTAATTTCAAGTTTATTCCTGCAGAGCCGTGTTTACAGGAGATTCATATTGAATTTTATGCCCAGGTCTAAGTTAAGCACAGTGTCATTGGCCTTCCTTTTGAAATAATATTTAAATACAAGCATTTCATAAAATTCATTTCACATTTTCAGTGTTCAGAAAGTGCCTGCTTTTAGTGCAAAGCTGAATTAGCAAATAAAATGTCCAGTAATAACTACTTCCTGCAATTATTGATTATCTTCCTTTTGCTATGATGATTAGCATCCCAGTGAATATCGTTGATCTATAATAATGAATATCTAATCTGTCTGATGAAGCCTTTCTTGGCAATACTTTTAATTGACCTTTCTAATGGGCATAACTGGGCCATTTCATAGGTAGAAACAATTACTGTAGTCCAAAAAAAGGACAATTACAGGAGATGGCATTCTATAATATTGTGTTTATGCTTGTATATGAGATCTATAAAATGATTAAATAATTGTCTTCTGTCTAGCAAGTGTAAATGCTCTTCTGTGAGTACAAATTGAAATAACAAACTAAACATATTTTATTATATTAATTTGTGAGGATTTTAAAAAAAAAACTGCAGTGGACAGTGTTTCATTTACTGCAATCACATGGACTTCATATATTGTTTAAAAATTATAGAAGCCAATTCTCTGTACTTCACTGGCCAGCAACACATTACATCTGTTTAACCAATAATTATCTTGTAGGACTATTGCATATCTTAATAGACAGTCATAATTCTAGCACTGATGTTTTGAAAATTATTATATTCTATTTACTGTAACTGTTTTTATGGACCTTAAAAACAGAAATTAGGACAGATGAATTGTAGCTGTAGTTAATTCTTACATTGGTAATGTTTTATTATCTATTCTAGGCCTGTATTTTTCAAGCCTGGGAACAATGGGTGAAATTATAAATGCTTATAGTATTGATTTTTAAAACGATGCCTATTTCTTTGGCATAGACCTGGTTTGGGTGATAGTATGTTTCTCTGTTTGAAGGAATGAGATGTATCATAGTAAGCAAAAGGATGCTAAAAACTGTCCTAACTTTTGAAGCAAAAAGGCAATAGAGATTTTATTAGGTAGAGGAAAGGATAACTTGGATTGTGAGACTACTCCATTAAATGTGAAAAAGTAAAACAAGTGTGCAGATGATGGAAGCTCTTAGCCCAATCCTGCTGTGCCAGTTACACTCATGCTAGAACATCAGGACTGATGGTTTGCACCCAGTGGGTACAATCCAGAGAAAACTAGGCTGCTGTCCTATACACATTTATCTTGAAGCAACTTCCATTGAACTGACTTCTGAGTAGATATGTCCAGAATTCTACTGCTAGATAAGGAGGTCTCCTCAGAGTTGAGTCAGTGGGCCTGTGTCATCTTATGCTTTCAGAAGCAAGTCACACTGAGTTCAGAGGGATCCCCATCCTAGAAAGGGTGCACAGGATTGTAATGATCAGTGCACTGTTTAATAAGGCAATCTTACATATTTTTTATTAAGAAGCAACTCCCACAGCAGTGCAAGATTTTAGAAAAGTCTGATTGTGGGTGGATAATTGAAGACTGGAAACTGTGGGCCATGCGTGGAGCCTTTGCCTACAGGCCACTAGTTGCCCATGCATCTCCTCCAGCATTCAGAGGGGCTTATTCACCTGAAGGGAGGTTTGTTTAAGATGGTAGCTTTAAATGACTGTCCAATGTACACCTGCCTGGGAGTATATCCAATTCAGTATAGTTCCGTTTACTTCTATGTATGACCTGGGGCCGTATGGCTACAACCTTGTATATGCTTATTTGGAAGTAAGTATGCAGCAGAATGCATTTCTGAATAAAGATGCATATGTTCAGGCCGCAAGTCACACTATTATTGGAAGATAGTATGCCAAACTGTCGCTGACATTCATTTTCTTTAAGGTTTCTCTCTCTCTCAATTTGAAAGTCGCTTCAGCTTATGCATATTTCCTTGGAAGTAAGTTTCGCTCTGTGCAAAGGGGCTTAGTTCTCTGGAAGCAAGCGCTGAATATCTCAGGCTTTATATGGCTCAGTCTCAGAAAAGTAGTCTGCACTTAAGCTCAGGAAGAAGCATTTCAGAAAGTGATAGCCAATTAAAATAATGCTTCTCAAATACATTTCTTAGGCTGTAGAGTAGCTTATTGTGTGTTGCTTTTTAACTTCAGATAGTAAAACTCTACAATGCTATGATGGAATTGTTGTCCATTGAGAAATCTATACAGTGCTCTAGCTTAAAACTATTTAGTTACTGATAAAACCCCCAGTTGCTTAATACCATATTGACAAAAATAAGGCTTTGTTTGTTTGAGAGCATTTCATTTCTATTACAGAGAAGTCCATGCTGCTGCCATTACCAGTCTTTCCCCTTATTAAAGAAAAATCTGGTCAGATAAAGAAAACAAACAAATCCCTATAACAATAAATAGTTATAGGCACTATTTTTAAAGGTGGTGACTAAAAATGGCTCACTATATTCAAACTATAGGTCATAATAAAAGTGGCAATCCAATTTTTAAATATTATTACAGCTCGATACATACTATAGGATACATGCTAGCAAATACTTTATACCACACACTTGGTAATGGAAACAACAGGTGGAGTCCATAGGTACACTTTATTGAGAAGCTGAAACTGGAATGAATAGCTGCCCACATAGGGGATAAAGGTTGTGCACTGTACTTTTGTTTAGTCTATGAAATACTTATAAAATCCAGATGTTATGTTTTCTTATGCAGAGAGGACATGGGGCATTGTAATCCCCATAGATGCTGTGCTGGCATCTTTTCTCCCATTAATTGGTCCTGATCACACACCCCACATAGTACTAAGGTTAGGCGACGTGTTACCCACCAGTTTTTAGAGGATTCCAAATCCCATCAGTCCCAGTCAGCATGGGCAGTGGTGATGGGAGCTGTAGTCATGCAACATCTAGAGAGTGTCAGTTTGCCTACCTCTAGAAAAAGGAGGAGGGCGTTCAGGACAAGGGTTGTGGGATTCAAATGTATTTAGCAAGTAGTTTCTCCATGCAGGAGCCTGTTCTTCAGCTGGTAGCCTGGATCTGGCTCACACAGCGGATTATGCCTTCGCAGGCCTCACCTGGATTATGCCTGCCCCAGCCTCACCTCATCAGTTTCATAAAGATAATATGTGCATCTTTTTAAGCATTTCCAGTGTGTCTTCTGGCTTCTTTCCTACATTTACTAGTTGGGAAAACCCACATTTATGCCTTACAGTTATGACTGCTAAAACCCCATTGATGCAAATGAGATTTGAATAGCCTCACTGTGCAACCTTTAACAATTTTCATTTACAAAATCTGTAGCTGAGATTCAGTTAAATGTTGTTGTTTTCCCATTATCATGGCTTTCTTACTCCTCCTTTGTTTTCTATGATATACCTATATTTTTTCCTATACCTGTATCTATACCTGTCTTTAAATGTGCATGAAAAAAACAAGAATGTACTTTATTTACAGTATCATGTAAGAGTGTCAGTAACACATGGATGTCTCTTGCATTTCTGCATGTGTTTAGGTATATTTCAATGGCTACCATGGTGACACTTCCGAAACAATGTTAGTGGGGAATGTGGATGAGTCTGGTCAAAAGTTAGTGGAGGTTGCTAGGAAATGTAGAGATGAAGCAATTGCAGCTTGCAGACCTGGGACTCCTTTCTCTGTAATTGGAAACACAATCAGGTAAGCCTTATACTGACAAGTAAAGGGAAGGCTGGCAAGTGGGACAAAGGTTATTGGTGGTTTGGTATAAAGCTGATGACATGTTTTATGATTCAGAACCATCATTTCAGTCCGATATCACTATGTGAACTGCCAGGCTGTAATGTTGTTACCTGGGTAAGAGAGGATTTAAAAAAGTAAATTACACTAGGCAGGGTCAGTGGAGATACCTGTGGAAAGAGCCAGAGACATTTCTAAAACTGGCTGCTGTCTTACCTTTAACTGGAATGATTGGTGGCTTTTTTTACTATCTTAATAAAATCATGTTAGACATACTGGAGCTGGGGATTCATGCATTTATTAGATGGTCAATCGTGCCAGCAAGGAGTTTAGAAATACAATGAAGAACTGCTAAAGATCTCTAAAAAGATCCAGTCTTAGGATAATATTTCCCTTTTTATATCTAAATGCATTCAAATATACAGGCAGGAGACCTCCCTTTAGGAGCTCTCCTCTTCCTTTTTTGGGGGGGAGTGGGGAGACATCGATCCTGGTGCAGCATGACAAACCTGTAGTGGCTAATCATGTTCCTGATGATTAAAACGTATTACTGAGTGTGTGTTTTATTCTGCCTGCAGAATTTTCTTTGGAAGTTGCATCATGTGCCTTTTCATTAATATTTGTACAAATGCTGTTGAGGGAGAAATTGGATGAATCTTGATGTCTGTAAAACATGCTTTGCTCAGAATCCTGAGGAGATGCTGTCTTCCCTTCCCCCCTCCCCAGCCCCGTATGAATCTTCCAATACTTTAAGAGAAATAAGAAAAGAGAGCAGCAAAATATCAGTTTGATGTATTTATAGCTTTAAAAATATTGTAACAGAGTCTGAATCAAACTTTAGTAAAACCACTTTGGGTTATATCTGAGAAGCTTTTATTGAAGACTTTGTATAAAATTGTGTTTTTGACAGTTTTAAATTATAGGCTAACTAGCCTGGGGAAAAAGGATAGTGTCTTTCTGTTCTTTCATAGGAAATGTTGAATCAGACCCCTACTGGGAAAAGAAATTTAATGCATATCTCACTATCTTACTGTCCATGAATATAATAGAAGTGAATTCAAAATGTAGTTTTATTTTTGCAAATGGGATGAGTCAATGGATGCACCTCCATATTTTTGAACACCTAGGGTTCAACAAATTTACTGGTGGTGCTCTTGCATTTTAACAAAATTTATTCTCAAGTCAAAGGGGGCACAGGAGACGAGATTCTTATTCAAGCATTCTCTCCAGCTCTGCATTCATGGCTGTGTCTAAAGGGCATGTCAGCCTTTGATTCTCTCTGAGAGGTAATTATCCTTTTCCTGTCACGGAACAACAAATGATAGCTAACTACAGAGGCACATTTGCAGTAGTCACATTCATCAACTGCAGGGGAAAAAAATTCAATTTAATTGTGCAACACAGCTGCACATAGGCTTTTTGAGCATTTCTGTTGTTCTCCCTGTCTTGCTATTCCTCCCTACCAGATCTATTTTTTCAACTTTTTTTTCTCCTCCCTGCTTATTTTTCTCCCCCCCTTTTTTTGTCTCTTCTTCCATTTTTACTCTCTGTACTTTCTTGTTAAAGTAATTTTCCTTTGTGGCTCTCATTCTTCCCCCCTCCCCCATTGAAGGCTATGAATGTAGAAAATTATCACAATTACTCATATAATTGAGCCCCTTTGTAGCAAGTGCAACTCCAGTAGCCTTTCTCCATCATGAAAATGGTTTCATTATAGGGTTTTTCATATTCTCTGACACCATCTACACAGAGGAACAGGCGTGCAGATGAGATGTACTAGGAATAGGGTAGATCAGGAAGGTCACAGTGGGAATAATTAGCTCTGCTATGGAAAGAGCATCTAGGCCTTTTACTGCTACATAAATGTACTGTCCGTGGCTTTTAGTCACAAAAAAACTTACTAACAAATGGAGCTCCCGCCTACTACTTTGAAAAAAAGATTTGTATCAACACTACAATTTTCCATCATTAAGACTAATAACACAGAGCCTAGTATACATCAAGGGGAATAAAAAGAAAAATCTCACATTCAAGTGGCGACTGGGTGCTGACCTTTGTTCCCCCTTTTTTGTGTACGACTTAACTCTTTACAAAAAAGAGCCACACGCCACACCAACACGCAGGTGAACTACAGCCAGTGCTAGCAAAGTACCGCGTTTGCTCAGAAAATCTGATAAATCTCCATGCAGGATAATGTGTTTCATTAGATTCACTACATTAATTCTAGCTGTATTTAAAGAGAGAGGGAGAAGAACAGAATTGAAAGTGGCATTCGCCTCTCCTGTCTCTCTCTCTTTCTCTCTTCTCTTTTTTCCCTTTCTTCCTCCTCTTTTTTTTTTACTATGTTCACGCAGAGGTCAGTATTTTCACAGCATGTAAATGTATATGCAAAGCTCTGTTGAAAAGCAAATTAATCTGGATTGGACTGCAGTCACAGTCGCATACAGAATGACAGACTATGATCATCTGGGCTCCCCCACCCCCAGCTTGATATTTTATTCCATCTTACAATGTCCTAGTTTTGTTTAAATCTTCATGTATCGAAGGATTTTCCAAGCCTATTGCAATCCCGTATCTATAGGGTTTATCATTTTATTTTCATGTCAAGACAGCCAGTATTCAGTGGGGAAAATATAAATGTTTCTGCCTTGCTGGTATTGATTGGGAAACCTGTAAAGATTTGAATGTGCGCCTTCTTCCCACAAATGCACTCTGTATGTTTATGGAATATATTTTAAGACACCTTGAAAAGCACATTATGCTAATATGTAGAAAAGATATGACTAGATTCTGCAATCCAGAATGCTATTTAATCCTGTGACTAGAACTTAAAGAATCATACTATATTTTATTGTATGTCTAATAAAGCAAATGATTACATTTACAGAAATTATAATGACAATTATTAATTGCCTAGGCAGAGGAAACCAATCAATTTTTGCTCAATCCTTTTGTGCTGATCACCAAAATTCAGATAATGGATAATGGAAACATAACCAGATTTGAACGTTCTTTGCATGTACCTTAGAAGGTTTATCGGTTAAATTTATTAAAATCATGCAGAAATTACAGTTTGCAAGATAGCGAGTCAAGATCCCTGAAAGTGGTCCTCTGGAATCAGAGAAATACAGACATAGTTACAGTTAAATCAAGCCAAGTTTAAACTTGTAGTTAAAATTACTAAGATAAGAGTATCAATAAATGGTTTCTAAATGTTTTAACTTATAAATATATGTTTTGATATTAACTTAGAACAATACAAAGGCAGACTTTTAAAAAAGAAATCTGTTTCTATTAGATTATGCACATTTAAACAATAAGTGGCTCAGGCAAAATAAGTCATTTTAATGTCATCCGTGATAGATTTTCTTTGACAGCTACTGTAAATTACAATTACACTGCTTCTCCCTGCACTTGAAAGTAAGCATTGCAATAAATTATCTTTTATTTCAATCCATCATGTCTGCCTTTCAGAAATAGAGCACCTCATATAAAAGTTCAGCACTGTTGTAAGAAAAATACAGTAATTTGTGCTAGTTTGAAACTAAAAATGTACCTTTCTTTAGGAAAAAGCCCACAATTGTGGGCTTTCAAAAATATTTGTAATTATACTTCATCATTCATTGTCATTAGAGGGAATCCCTGAACTTGTGCATTCTCTCAGACTGGGACTGCTTGCTACTTAAGGAAAATATCTGAAACTCTCCCTAAAGGAAAGTGTGTTTCACTTTTGGTAAGCGAATATCTTAGCCCTGAACAAATGCCTGATCGAAAGTATACATCCAAAAGAAGGGTTACACCAGTGCAGCTTATTGCCTTGCCTTCTGACTTGAGCAATTCTAATCAATGGGGCTAACCCTAATATTTTGTCATATACCCCTTTCAGGTGCTTCTGCATTAGAAATAAAATTTGCATCTTCATGTGTGTGGTCGTTTAAGGCTGCAGTCCTGTATACAGTTACCTGGGAGTAAATCCCTTTGCACTCAATGGGACTTACTTCTGAATAAGTACATAAAAGATTGTATTATAAGGACTGTAAGCCTTGGCTTGGTTTCCTATTGTCATCCTGGTCTCTCCTACCCCCAGCCCCCAGCCCTGTGTGTTCATCCACTTATGAGGAGCTGTATGGTTTTGGCTTTTACAGTTGCAGTCTTGTTTGCTTCAAGATAAGTATCTTCCCCACCACCGCCACTTTTTCAAAAAATGGTATTGGGTGTTGCTCCCCCAGCATGGAAGTTAGTAATGCTTATCTAGGTAATCAGGAGAGATGCAGAATTACACAAAGGGAGAAAGAGAAGGAGCAGTTCTGCAAACGTCACCTTTTGGACCAGAATGGGAGACAAAAATATAGAATTCAGGGATGATTAATAAGGAAATGCAGGCTATACCATACAAAAGATTGCTGCTGCTGCTGCTGCTACACTACATTTATATCTAACCCTTTTTTTTCCTCTTGCAAACACCCAGTGCCGCTTACATAGTCTCCCTCACTCCATTTTTATCCTCACAACAACAGCCCTGTGACGTAAATTAGGGTGAGAATCTGGGACTGGCCCAAAGCCACCTAGTGAGCTTCATGACTGAGTGGGGACTAGAACCTGGCTTTCCCATGTCCCTGGTCAATCATAGGAGCTTCTGCAAGCTCGTGTTCACAGATACAATTCAACCATGCAATTTCTTGATTTGAGCAAGCACCTGAGCCACCCTGGGATTGTTCACATGGACAGAAGATGTATTGTGCGAGTAGAAACATAGATTGCAAGGTATTTTGCAGTGCAGAACATGCAAGTCTAATGAGGTTCACATGCACCTCAAGCTGCTCCTGACCTGCAATAAAAACCTTGCCTCAACAAGGCTGCGGTTCACATCACAGCTATTTCCAGAAGGACAGCAGGCTAAACGAGGCTCCATGTTGAGGTGAAGCAAAATGGATTTTAAGAGGAGTATGCATTCAGATGGATCTCTGTGTTAGAAGTAGGCCATAGGCTGTTTCAGTCTGTAGGAAGTGACATCATACTGTACTATCTCAGAAGTGTATGTGTGTGTGTTCAGAGCTACAAATATGAAATCTTCCCCCCTCCCCCCCCCCCACACACGTAAAACTGTCATGTTAGAAGGAAGGCTTATGGCCTGACATGTGCCATAAGGTATGGGGTCTTGTTGCAGAAATGTTTTTTACAGATGCAACTCCACTGCGTGTCTTGATGTGGTATGATTGCATGGAAAAGTTGTACTTAGTGCAAAATTAAATTATCCTTAGGCATTCTTTTATTCAGAAGAAAAGTCTTCTACTTCCAGGCAGATCAAGTCAATTTCTTCAAAGTTCTTTCTCCTCCCTTCTCAATATTTGCCCCAGAAACGTAGGGCACTCAGTTGGAAAAACAGAGCATCAGTTCTATCTGTATTCTCCAATACCACAGACAATTTCTATCGCAGCTTGATTAACCTTCTGGTAGCCGCTACTTTGCATTTCAGCCAAGAAAAAAGAAAACATAATAGTGATTCAACACCCCTTTCTGAAGTTTTCCCATAAGTGAATTCATTACTCACACTGTGAACTTTCATACTTTCCCAAGGATCACATGAGGTTCTACAGAAAGTAATAGAGCCATTTCCTTTTTTTACTATATAGCTTTTCTGCCGGTTGAGCTTCAAGACCACTCTTCATGGCATCATCCCAGGAAGAACATTTTGAAAAGATCTTGACCAGCTTCTTCCTCCCTTAAGTTTCTATGTATATTATGCTTGCTGCCATTCCCTTTCCTGGATCGTAAAAGCATGAGGGGGTGGCCCAGCACTTCCATTTTCAATCCCTCCTCCTCATGTGTAATACCCAGAGTACTGCCAGATGCATCATACTGTGTTTCAGAATGTCCTGTGGGCAGCTTTGCTAAATTAACTCTCCAGTTTCATCTTGTAAATTATCTGGTGGCCTGATATATAAAATACTGGGTTTTGACCTAGAAAATTTGGGTTCTTGTTCCTCATCCTCTTGCCAGTTGTGCAAATAAATCGCTTTCAGCTTCTGTTCTAACACCTGAAAATTGGAAGGAAACTGAGTACCTAGAAGAAAAGAGTAGCAAAGCATTTTTGCAATGAATCATTCTGCAGCACAATAAAAGCAAATTCTTTGGTTGAACCGCTTGTAAGGAACTTCACAGGTTGCAAGGTGGAGGAGGTAAATGGAGGTAAAATGCTGCAAGCACCAAGTTTTTCTTGCCTTTATGCTTGTAGGGACACCTCTTTGGAAATAAATATTAAGTTTGTTTAGCTTTTCCACTGATTATCTGCACTGGGTTGGATTCTTGAATTCCACTCAAGAAAGCTGCCTCTGCCTGGTGGTGAGGGATCTCACCTGCTCTCATGCAACAGCTCAGTGCATTCAGCAGAGTGGCTGATCTTCTGTGGAGCATTTGCTGTGGACAGGTTAAGCTGCTGTGGGCTGGAGCAGGCAGGCAAGGAAGTCCATTTCTGTTGACCCTGCGGCATGCATCTAAATCTGGATCCAACCCACTACCAGTTTTCTAAAATGAGAGATATCTGTTTCCAGAGCCTTAACCTGTGCTCTGATAGCTGTTTTTTCTAAATCTAGATTCCTGCCCCCACACCCCACCAAGGAAGATGGCAGTTATTAGACTAGACAAACTCAAAAGGACCTGCTTTCCTTATTAATTTTACAGATTTCCAAGAGTGAGCCCTAACTTTGAAAACAAATTTTTGTGAGCTATGCTGTGTTTCAAAGCCAGATGTTTCCTTTAGTAATCTATGCTCTCTATTTTATATAATACATTTCTCTATTTAGAAAATTATTGATAATTTCAATACAGGTAGTTCCCAGCTTACAAACATCCAGGTGATGAACAACCCATGCTTATGAATGTGTGGACTGCCCTAAACCCTATATGGATATCTCGAGAAAAGAGTCTTGAATATATCTAGAGAACTATGCAAGGCATTTGGTAACAAGTCATCAGTGGCTGTGTAGTTCCCTGGAGATATAGAATCCAAGGCTTTTCATTCTGGAGGTCAGCCTGCACCTACCCAAGCCAGTGTGTTTCAGAACATGTGCAGAATGCATAGTTCCCTTCATTTTTTTCTTCAGGATTTGCCCTTCTAACCAGGCCCTCAGCTGCTATAAGGCCATTAATGGTGAGAAAAACAAAATGGCTGCACAAACAACGCTTGAGGCCTACTTCAAGAAGGTGTCACTAGTGGGAGCCCACCCTCCCTTTCTCCAGCAGCAAAATCAGACCCAGACTCTCTGGCACCAGGTCCATCCCCATAATTTTCAGTCAATGTCAGAATTAATGGTACCTCAAGAATACCCTAAACTGTGTTAAAAACTTTTGAAAATATTTCTTTACAATACTGTATACCTACACATATACAAATTCTCTCTCTCTCTCTTCAGGACCTGTAGTTACTTTTTTATTAATGTATTATTTTTATTGCAGTGCTGTATTGTGCTTAAGATGTTTTAGTGAATGTGGAAGCGTTTCTTCAGTGTTTTATATGCATAGAAAGGTAAAATATGTACATACACTAAAAAAAATTTGGCTTACTCATGTGATCTGACTTTCATACAAATTCAGCTTAAGGATGTTCTGGAGAATGGAACTTGTCTGTAAGGGAGACTTCCTGTATATCAGCTTGCAAAGAGATCTATGAAATAGAATGTGAAAGATCTAAATTTATTCTTGATGTGTGTTTTTTTTCACACTGTCAAGAGCAAACTCTTGAAATTCAAAACGGCAGCATTCCTCAAGCTGAGTAGCACCTGGAGCCTACAGACCAGGATGCAGTTTCATAGAGGCAGAGATTTGGGTATGAGGCCCACACACCCCTCAAACATTGCAGTCCTATCTAGCATCATCTTAGTACATCCAGAGATCCAAGAGCAAGGATGGTATCTAGAGTTCTGGAAGCAACCATTGTTTATTTCACAAGCTCTGTTCAACGTGGACATTGAAGAGGTGGTGCTGCATCCTTCAGGCAATCTGTCCTGCTACCACTGCTAGTGGTTGTGATCAAGTCTTTATTACTGTCCAGTCTGAATCTTTTTAACTGCAGGTTGCAGTTGTTACATCTATATCCTGCCTTTTTTCCCATTGGCAAGGAGCCCAAGACAGCTTGCATAGTCTTCCTTCTCTATTTTATCCTCACAACAACAACCTTGTGAGGAAGGTAGGGATGAGAGGGAATGACTAGCAGAAATGAGACTCTGTAGAGGCCTGTAGGAACTCTCCATACTGACTGTATGCATAATGGGGCTAGATCATGGCTGCAGTGTGTCCAAGGCTCAGGATGAATAGCAGACTTTAACATAAATAATGTAGCATCCGAGAGCTGACTGAACTATTGGATCTAGAGTCTCCAGTGCTATTTACTGGAGTAGCTTGAAGGAGCACTGCATCTCTTGCTGTAGGTAGAAATTTGGATATTGAACAAATGGGGTGCCAAAAGAACAATGTGCTTTTGGCACCCCATTTTTCTTCTTGATGTAGTTTGTTTGTTTTGGTGGCATTCCTCCCCCTTTTTAATCATCAGTGTTGTCCAAATTACAAGTTCAGAGGAAACAAAGGCTATAGGTTAAAGTTTTAAAAATCTGTATGGAGTGTGCGGAAGCAGCTTTACAGTACTGTTTCTCTGCAGAGATTGAGGACATGCATCAAATTTCTCTGTTTTGATTATCTGCCCTAACCATCCTGACCATTCATATCACAGTTTTGCAAGTAAAAGACATAATGGCAAAAGCTCACATGTCTTAGTCAGTCTGATTCAATGCAATTAAAATTGCTGAATCTTTTGTCGCAAAAAGTGTCTAGGATAATATTTGTTTCAATCCAACCTTTTCAAATTGACTGAAAAAGGATAATCATGAATGAAGAGTTGGAAGCAAAATCTACAACCTATGAATGGTAGTAGAAAATGATGGATCAGATGTCACTGTTCAAATAGGGAAAACCAGACAAGACTGGTACTCTGAGTTCCAGTTGCTGGGATTTATGACCATACATTTTTGCGGTATGGTAAGCCAAAAGGGGAAATGTGACCCTTTTCAGTCAGGTGTAATTTGCCATAGAGTGACGCAGCATGCGACTTCACTTAGGCAGATACCAGTCGATTGTCCGCATAGAGGCTCGGTGAGATCTACAGCTCCACAGTGTGCCACACTGCTGGTCTGATTATTTCTGCATTACTGTCTGCTCACTGCTGCCCCACAATAAACCCGTAAAGTAGGCAAGCTGTTGGTGGTGGTTGTGTGGTCCAGCACACTGCGTTGCTACTCTTGGACCTCGGAGGACCTGCATTCATACCTCTGCTGGGGCACGAGCAGCTGACTCTTTCAGGAACGTGAATGACCCACCTGTTGTGATGATGATTTAAGAAGTATAAAGCACTGAGCTGCATGACATTTCAAGTGGGAGATCATGGGGTGAAGAAGGCACCACTACCAGTTTTTGTGCAACCTCAAACCCATTTGAGATAACTCTGTGCCGTTTGACATTGATTTGGGTATGTTGACTTGAACCGCTTATGGATCACAGCTAACTTCCATATGGTAAAAGATTTCTAACAAATACTGGGGAATCAATTACGAATATGACAACTGCCAAGTGTAACGGTGTGAATGATGCAAGATGCATGAAAATCTGTGTGTCGTTGCTGTGCCTTCTTTGTTCCCATTGTCCATTTTTAGGCCCTCACCTGAAATATCATTGTCACCCTCATTCACAGTTACGATTTGAATACTCAGCTTAATACTGGATCACTCCTTGTATTTCTGCTCATGGTCCCCAGCTGTAGGTCTTTTGTACTGACAGTTTAGCATCTTTGCAATCAGAGTGGCCATGAGCATTCTCTAGCATCACAAAAGTTCAGCTCATAGAAGACAAGAAGGCTTATTTCAGTAAAATAGAACCAAACATCTTGCAGCTGAGCAAGCCCATCATTTATTGTTTGGCTATTGGCTGGATTATTAGCCCCCAAACAACCCACTTTTCCAGGTTCAGACACTGTACTCAACAACCAATGAAGGAGCTGATTGTGGGTTGTTGCGTAAAAGTGAAAGTAGCTTGACAGCTTATGGTTTCTCTAACTCTTGGGTTGTCATTACAATAATTAGGGAGGTTTCAGCACCAGTAACCAGCATTTACCTCAGGGGTGTGTGTGTTCATTTTTCATTTTGTTTTTTCTGAAATGGCTTGTAAATTGGCAGATCACTTTTTCTTCTATAAATCTACATATCCTTTGTTTTTGTTTGACATCTTCACATCCCTACAGCTGGCTTTCATGTGTCTATTAGCATAGAAACTAGGCTAGAGGCCTGCAGCCAAAGAATTTGCTGATTAAATTAATACATGAATTTCAGTCCCGCGTCCACCCCCATTTCTTGGTGCTTATTATCCAGTTTGGAATGCTAGGTCAGAATATTGCAGTATCACAATATGCAGAAGCTTCCTTAAATTACTGTTAACAAAAGCTACAGCTGCCGTGTCTAGAGCCTAGATTAGTACTATGTCTAAAAGGGATAACATTTTAAACTTAAATACACGTGCCATGAAAGTGTCCCTTATATTTTGGTAATCGTTGTTTCAGTAACTTAGACTGCTCACCTTTCTCTAGCCATGGAGGAAACCCCCATAGACTGGTTTCAGGATTTAGGGCCCCTACTCAGCTGGTGGTAAACTTAAACTCACCTAGTGTGCCTTTTCCAGGGAAAACTTGAGATCACAAGCTGACTTTGTGCTCACGAGCTGAGTTTTAGTATATGTGGGTTATGAAACAGAGATGGAGCCCACCAGCACTTAGAATCAGTTAACAAATGTGCCTTTTAGCATTTATGAATTAGCCGGTCCTCTTTCATTCTATATCTAACTTGTGTAGTACAGATGGCACTGAGAATTGTCCTGTAATCGGAAGATAATACCCCAAATGCTAATAATATAATTGCCAGTATAATGGTAATTATTAATAATATGACTAAAAAGATATGTAAAAGAAATGTTGCTTACCCTGGCAAACAAGACTGCTGCGTCCAGAGCTGCTTACTCCAGCTTTGTGCCCAAGTGGTCAGCTGTGGCTTTTAATTGTGCTACACTCATCCTAGAGAGATGTGGATGTAATCTCTTGTTCAGCTGCCTCCAAAGCAGCTGTTGCACAACACCCATATTGGTAAAGATGCGCCTACCTCCGAAATTGTTGCTTCATACCCACACCAGAGACGATGTTTCCTCAATCTTACTTACACATTTACCTCTGAAACTGCTGCTGATTCACATTCACATCATACACTGAGTCATTTTATTATATAAGTTACCAAGTAAGTGCAATTGACAAAGAAAAACCCATTTTATGTTTAAAATAACATGACAGTTGGAGGAGCTGCACATTGTCCTCACTCTTATTATGACAGACAAATTTAGCTGCATGATCATATGTCATATCAGAAGGCCTGTTCAGAGTGAGGATAAATCCTTCTTAGCAAGAGTGTTGTCTTCATTTTTTTAATATTGCTGAAGTTACAGAAGGTGCAGTGTAGAGGAATAACTTGGAGCAAAAATGCAGTTTTTTATGGAAAACTTTATCCCCATCTCACGCTATTTCTCTTTTTGTTCTAGGAATATTTGTCCCCCAAAGTTCAGTGGAGCCCTGGTCTAGAGTCTAGCTCTAACAGCTCTTGGCTCCGAGACCCACAAGCTTCCCTAATATTTTCACTTCCCTTCTGCTCTTACACTCGGTGTTGGGTTGTGGCCTGTTGTATTTTCTCTGTGGCTCTGCCTTTACCCATTTTTGCAGATTCTTGCTTTTCAGGCTGTCACCTGTGGATTTTGCCTTCCTGGCCAGTCCCTAACCCTCCAGTATCCCTCCTCTACTCATTCCCCATATTGTAAACCTTTCCTGATGTCACCTCAGTTTCAAACCTCCACTGCCCTTTTCTTCATCCTGTTTTCTCCTTCCCTCACCCTTAACTCAGTTCATTTCCTACTTTGCTTGTTTCTACCTTTCCATTTGTTCTGGGTCCCCAGCCCCCCAGCTTAGCTGCCCCAACCTGCCACACAAACAGACTTCTTTTCCTAAGGCAGCATGAGCTTTCAGTCATGGTCAAACTGGCAAAATTCCCACCCTTCACACAAGCTGGATTGTAAACTGAGAGTTCAGAGCTGCTCGACCAATTGTAAAAACAACACCATTCCAGGTCCTCACACTGGCTCAGCCAATCTGTTTCAGAGGCTTGGCTGCTCAAAACACAACGTAATACAGAGATTTGTAGCATATCATATTGTTTCAAATGTTTCATCTGCCTATGTTGAATGGACGTTTGCTATCTTGTGCCATCAGTTGCATCCAATACTGAACTTAAGACCAAATAAGATTCCTGCTGAACAGCTTTCAAACATGGTTTAAGAAACTGTTCAAATGAATGAAATGCCCTTCCTTGGCTCACCTGGTAAGTGGCAGTGACAACTGAAAGCCCAGGCCTTCTCAAACTAAGCTCTGCTTTGAGTGATTTCACTACTGTACTTAGATTTAAACTAAGCAGAATGTAGGCACTGTTATTTTCTCTCATACACTATATATAGATTTTTAAAACTCCCGGCATACTGGAAAAACCCTGTGTTGCTGCTTCTGATTAGAATAAGCCTGAAAAGGCAGGTGATGTTAGCATCTTGATTTAAGTAGGAGGAAGACAGGCAGCACCAGATAGAAAATTATTTTGGCACTAACAAACCTGGACAAAAGCAGTTTGAAATAAAATCGGTTTAGGGCTGTATTGGAAATGGAGGAAGTTGCTTGTTCTTGCCTCTTTTTCCACTTCCCTTTTATATATTGGTGAGAAGACAGTTAACTTCATGGTGCCTTTTCATTCTTTCATCTCTTGGGATCTTCAGTGAAATAATGTGTTAAAACCTTCTCCAATCCTATCAAGCCTTTTTTTAAAAAAAACCTCTTACCTTCCATGTTCCTGCTTCTTTGTGTCATCACTTAACTCCCTGTGAGTATTTAGGAGATCCATAAAGAGCTATCATACATTTGAGATCTATACACTGCTGTGCTCCAAAATCAAACGAAATACTATAATAGCTAAAGATTTTTGTTGGTATGGTAGGCAAGCAGTAGCTAATCTATAGGACCTGTTCAAAAAAATCTATTCAAGGTGTTATCTGGGAGCATCATTAAAAGTTATTGACCTAGTTCTTCGCTCTTCCACGTTGCAGCACTGCAGTGCTGCTCTTTGTGTGGACAGCCCTGTCGAAGTGGCAGCCTATTCTTCAGCAAGGGGGAAAATACATGGCCAGATGTGACAAAGCTGTGTGTAAATAGACGTGGAGGGCAGAATAGAGTCCTCACTTTCGTAGGCAAATGGGCTGGTCTGTTTGAAATTGAGTAGTTCGGCCTTTTGAATGTAGGCTTTTTAAATGCCTCAAAACCTTGAGTCTCTGTTGAACTAATAAATCTCATGCCAGCTGAAGTTTCGGATGAAAACTACCCCATTAAGAGAGATAATGGCAACATTTCCACACTCATCTGCCAAGCCCTTATGACTGTAGTTTCCTGTGCATTTAGCTTCCCTTACACACAGTGGTTCTGTGCTCATTTTACGAGTATGCATGAGCAACAGCTGTCCGTATGTCCCATGCTGGTGCAATGATGTTTTTGGAAAGGAGTTGGAACAAGTGGGACTCTTCCTCAACTAACTTGCCTTTCATGTGATTCTCTTTAAGTTGTAATGGTGTTATTAAATTACTAAAGGGACTTCTGTTTTAAGACATTTGCTCTGAATGTCTGTTTTCTGTCAATCGTGGCAGCAACCTGCAACCTATAAAAGTCTGGAAATGCAGAAGTATATGCCACACTGATTAATCAAGTCTTCTAACAGCAAATTTGGTGTCCTGACACTGACAGAAATGGAGCCACAATAGGACTAACTGAGAATCAAGGGAGAAATTGGCTTGCTTGGGGGACTGTGAAGTTTGTGGATTTTTTTAAAATTGAAAGGGAGACTCACACATAACAAGCAGCTCAGTGAAGACTGAACATTTGCAGTGGATATCAGGAGCCAAGAAGGTTGCATGTCCTTTGTAACAGAAAATAGGAAAACTTAAGTGGGGAAGGAAGTGAATTAGCTTGCTTGAGCCCAAAAATGCTTCCTATCTTGGAGGGAAGCACGGCTAATTGACTAGAGTACTGAACAAAAGCATCCATGTTGAGGCAGGGGCAACTTGTTGCCTTCCAGATAGTGTTGAAGTGAAACTGCAATCATCCTTCAGCATGGATTATGCTGCCTCTGGCTGATGGGAGTTTTGCCCCTCCCGACAGTATTGCCTATCCCTGTTTATGGGGCAAGGATATACTGCAGCTTTTTGTTTACATTTTTATGCCAGGTTAAATCTGCAAACCTGTGGTGTGCTGTTTCACGTGCAAGACCCAAGCTTATTTCCTCTGCAATTGGCAATCTTTGCCAAAGTTACTGCTTCCTTATACTATCAACCTGCTTTTCTGGACTACTTTACTTCTTCCTAATCTAAAGCTATTGTGGCCTAAGCACCCAAAGACACTGACAAATCATTTGCCTGGACATTTATGTGATTCCATGGGGCATTGGTGACTTTTTCGATTTGCATTAATTTCTCATTCAGTCTTGGCCAAGGGCTCCAGAACAGTCAACTTCTCCTCATGGTCAGATTTATATTCTGCCTTTCCACCAAACAGGATGGTGCACGAGGCAGCTAATGGTAATAAAATCCAATATTAATGTAGTTACAACAATCATTAAAACAAATTGAAAACAATAACAGAAGGAAGAGCAGCACCAAACCCATTAGAACCTGCTTCAGCAACAGCTTATGTGTCAAAGGACTGTTTGCTTGCCCACAGAAGGATGGCAAAGAGGGAGCCGAGCCAGCCTCCCTGGCAGGAAGTCTCACAGTGTGGGGGTGGCCACTGAAAAGGCCCTCGGGAAGCCATTTTTCGGATGCAGAGTAGCATTTTACAGAGATCCTGCCTGCACCGGTGAAAGCGGGGACTGCAGCATGGCTTTCAGATGCATGAAAACAGCAGCCAGCACCTGAAGAGAAACGCTTCCATTGCCTCCACCCCATGCCTGCTTGCTTTAATTTTTTTAAAAAATGTATTCCCTTAATATCAGATTGGATCTTTCTGAGATTTTTTTGCCGGGGGGGGGGGCGGGTGGCATGGAGCAAGCACGATATTGTACAGCACTGTTCCCGCATGCAGTCAGCAGCCGCTGCAGTCGAAGGGAGCTTTGCAAACCCTGGGAGGCCATTCCTTGTCTCAGCACACACCACTAAGCTAGCTGGGCCTGAAGTCTGGCTTCCTAAAAGGGAGCATCACATAGAGACTATCATTCACATTTGTGGCCCCAAATTATAATGGGGGCCACGGAAGCTGCCATGTCATTCCCTTGCTAATGTCACTCTCTACCTAGGCCCTCAGTGCAAAAGCAGATAGATGCCTCTGTTGTTTTTCAGCTTTGCAGAACGATTTGGGCTGATCTGATACTCAGTAGAACTTAAAAACATCAGGTGCCTACTCATTTCCCTGACAAATGCAACTTCGTTTTTAAACCTATGAAATGCAGGTCCATGTACTATCTTCCCAAAGCTCTAAAGAGAAACTCCCGCTTCCCATGTCTTTCTAGGAATGAGTGGGGGGGGGGGTGTGTGTGTTTAACCTTTGAAAAGCCATTTCACTGTTCCCTGTTTCATGGGTAAGTGCCTGGGAGATATTCAGCCACTTTAGGAATGTAGCAAAGTCTCCATTTTTTAAAGATGACTTTGATTGTGAGTGTGCCTTCTCTGCAGCCGAATTATTGCCAGGAAAGAAGTCCTCATCAGTGTTCCTGTGTGAAAGGGTGACATTACTCCAGAGAGCTTATTGTAACCAGCACTGGAACGTGCCACACTTTTACTTAAAACAGAGAAAGACATGATTGCATTTTATTAATGGATAGTTTTATTGACAAAAGAATGGATCTAAAATGTTCCGATCTTTATTGCCTTCTCTGAATGCTGGAGTGTCTTTTCCCCCCATGAAATGTTTTCACTGTTGCTTTCCTTTAAAGCCATATAGCCCATCAGAATGATTTTCAAGTCTGCCCCTACTTTGTTGGGCATGGAATAGGATCTTATTTCCACGGCCACCCTGAAGTCTGGCATCACGGTAAGAAGCTGCCTCCCGACCCTGCACCTTCCCTTTGTGTATCTTGGATTGCAGTTCCACCTCTCAGCAAAGGAGATATGCCCACTTTTTCATAGGGAGCCCAGCTGGGAGTGCATGTCTGGGGGCGGGGGTAAGGAATGGTCTATGCCCAGGATAAATTTGGAGTGGGTAATTTCTTTGAAACTATGGTCACATGTCCCATGCAAATGGAAAGGCACTGGAAATCAAGTATAATTTTTAAGCCAAGACCCTGATGTGGTATTTTCCTGACAGTTCCCAGGATTACTTTTGTTTGCCTCCCTCCTCTCGCCTACAAGTGCCGCGTATTGTTGCTCTGCTCAATTGCATCATTTCAGTACAGACGTCTTGTGAAGCAATGTGCATGGCTGCTCTAGGCTGCAGCACCCACCTTTCTTCCTTTGGTGTTCCTTTGACCAGAGGGGAAACCATGGCTGGAATGACTTGAGGGTATCTCTTTCATGAGGTGACTGCTTCTTTCGATATGTTGCCAGACCATGGGCCAACAGGACTCAAAACTTCCTGGAAAGAGTATGACTTATGGATCGAGGTCTGATCCTTATCCCCTTACAGTTCTATTGCATCTAAAATCTCATCTCTGTCAGTCCTCAGTTCAGGTTTAGCATTTTCACCTACCATGCCAAATATGCTGGTGGGGAGGGTTTGCTAACATCTGCTCCACCCCTGGTGACCACAGCTTCAACTGGTGGCTTTGAGAGGGGAAGCAACTATCACAGCTGAAGCAGCCCCCAAGCTTTTGTGTTCTTTCAACACAGTTAGCCTTAATGGAGGTGCTGGTGGTTTTTCACTGAGAGCTATGCTGGGATACATCAAATGGAACGTATACCTATGGGTAAATTAGCTGCAGGTTCTGCAGAAGAACCCTTGCCTGTGGAGGCCTTAAAGAGCCATCTCCTGGCGCACCCACTGAGCTTCTCCTGGCGGCGTGTGCTGATGTGAGCTATTTCCTAGAAGAGTTTGTGTGCCACGGAGCCTCTGGGCTGGGAGGTGGCACAGCCTGCATTGTATTTGTGCCGCTAATGTCAAGGGAACAGCAGGCTCTCCGAAATTAGCAGAGATGGGAATGAGCCCTCCTGGTTTACTAGTAATTCACTATTGCTTGACAAATAAGAGAGTTTGGATCCAGGCTTCTCTCCCAGTACAGCTATTGCTGTCCTATTAACTTCTGAGGTTAACTGAAGAATGAGCATGCTGGACCGGCTGTGAGCTGAGAGCTGATGAGTGACTGTACACAGCAACAGTGGAATAAGCAAGATCGGAAGTATAACGTGTGAAGCACAGAGGCCACGATGAAGAACAGAAGTTCCAGCTTGCTTTTGACACCGAGTCCAGTCCATCTCCTTTGTCTTGTTTCCCCTCTCAGTTGCAATTTTTGTGCAGGAACAAACAGTGCTCGTGCTAATTATTATTAGTAAAAGGCAGCCCCTTTTCATAACATCACCCACAGTTTTTGCTGCACGGGCCCTTTGAAGCAAAAGATCAGGACAGAAAGAAGCACTTGGAGGGGACCCAGGAGACCACACAGCCACACACGCATCGAAAAGATAGGCATGAGGAAGCAAAAGAGTTGGGACTTCAGCATTTTTCTACTTCCGCTGGGAAGTGAGGACTTTATTCCCAGTTAAAGGTGCACAGGGCGAATTTGGAAGTTAGCAGCTCTGTGGGTATTTGAAAAAATCCCCATCTTGCTTTGCTTAGGGGAAAGGGAAATTGCTATCCACTAATAATCAGTTTAAAAAAACAGCAAAACATAATCATCCAGTGTTCCCGGCCTCCTTGAAACTAGATAGCCTATGGCGGCAACCCCACACACACCTACTCATGAGTAAGCCCTCTTCGGCTCAACGCAGCTTACATGCAGGTAGGCATGGATAGGTTTGTACTGTACTTGCATTTTTCTGGGATGATTCCCACCCCACAGCCACGAATATAAAATTGGAAGGGTTAAGGGGAAGCGACAGTGACAATTCTCTGGGACTGTGGTGAGGGCAGCCTGAATTGGCTTGTATTCGGAATATTTAGCCAGGAAGCCGGCAGAAGAAAATGTGGTGGCCTGGTTCCCTTTGAGGAGTGTGTGGAGTTATTTTTGGACACCAATTCCTTGAATGCCCAAGAGAAACTCTGTGAAGTGTCCACCTTTAAAGTACTGGGAGTTTCCCTTCATATTAATAACGCATCTTTCTGTTTTATTTTGTAGAGAACGAAAGCGATTTGTTAATGCAAGAGGGCATGGCATTCACAATAGGTTAGTTAAAATTTGTGCTGGAGCAGGAACAGTATCAGGGACCACACTTAAAATCCACTAAAAATCATGAAGAGGCTTCCTCATAAAGGTATTAGGAGACCATTCCCGTTTGGATTCTACTGGCCTTTCCCACTGCTAACAAGGTGGAATGCATTTTATGTGTTCGCTTTAATTCTGCAAGATCCGACTCTGCTAATGTGAGCTGAACAGGATGCAATTGTTGTGGTGCCATCGAGGCCTACAGCAGTTAACATTTTGCTGTTCTCCGGGTGAAAGGGAAAGCAGCGCGGGCCTGGCACCAGTGCATGACCCGTGTTTGGATGAGAGCTGATCCTCACAACAGTCCTGTGGAGTAGATCAGGTGGGGTTAGTGAAACAAAATCCATCCTAGTTGTTAATCTAGCGCGGGAGGGGAGGGCGAAAGACGCCTCCCGTCTTCGTGGCATCCTTAAGTCGCGCCTGGGTGAGCGCCCTTGCGCCTGAGCCCGCTCAAGACGGCGCTCGGCTCCACGCGGCGGTGCCCCTTCCCGGCGGCCGGGAGCGCCCGTGCGCTGGTTTCGGCGGGGTCGCACAGCGAGTATCCAGTCAGCAGCCCTTGCCTGGGAGATTGAACGCACTAAATACCAATCATAGGGCGCTTATAAGGGGGTGGAAAAAATGTATTCCCCGCTCACGGTGTGCCTAAATGGCGCGGCAATTAGAGGAAAATAAGAAAATTGTTGTTTTGCTGATTTAATGAACATTTTAAAGCCTGCTTTAAAAAATTCAAATATTTTCATCCTGTCTGCTGCTTAGAGGAAAGTGGCTGGCGCTTTGGTTGTTATGATCCATGGGGATCTCAATTAAGGGTTGATTAAAATGCCCTTCTTCAGTCTTTAAAAACAGAAGACACCCAAGTTCAAGCTCGGAGGTTGCCACGTTGCCCGCTGCAGTTCAGTGGCGGGGTTCGAGGGGGCCCCTCGGCGAGGCTGAGGCCCACGGGTCTCGCCTGCCCAGGCGGGGGCCCCGGGGCGAGGCAGGAGGCGCTTGTGGGCCCGTGTGCCGCCTGGGCGTACTTCGGCGTTGCTTTATTTTGTTCTGCAGAGCCAATCATAATGGAAGGATCTTCTGAATTCAGAATCCTGGGGGACAACTGGACTGCAGTATCTTTGGACAATAAAAGGTGCTTATTACTCTGGTGGTGAGATTACACCAAACGGTTAGACCCAACCCGGACAACAGGGAAGGACCGAAGTTGCCGGGTGGCTCCCTCCCTCTCCCTACCCCGTTTTTTCCAATGAACTTCTCTCCACTATTGCGCCTCCACTTTGCTAATTGCTGCATGTGTATTTCAGGTCGGCCCAGTTCGAGCATACCATTGCGATCACTTCGAGGGGCGCAGAGATCCTGACGCGAGTGGCCGGAGAAGCGTGAGGGCCCGTGGAAGTGCCGAGGCGGCCTGGCGCGGGAAGGCGGCGATGCCCGCGGTTCGCCGGGGGAGGCTCGCAGGCGGGCCGTGGCTTCTCTGCGAGGCGTCCCAGCCCGGGCTGCGGAGGCGTGAGGCGGCGGGGATGGAGTCCCGCGGAAGTCCCTCGGGGCCAGGAGGAGGCGGCGGGCTCGCCGCGGCTTCCCGAGGCGGCTTCCACCCGGCGAAGGCCCCGGACGCGGCCGTCGAGGGAGCGAGGCCCTGCGCCGCCAGGAGCCGCGTCGTGGCGCGATTCCCACCCCTCCTTGGCGCTCGACGGCAGGGGCGCCTCTTCTTGGTGGGCCAGGCGAAGCATGAACTCCTCTCTGCGCTCGCCGGAGCGCGGCGTTGCGAGTGTGCTGTGCCGAGATCCCAGCGTGGCCATCGCCTCTCTCTCCTGGGCCCTGCTCCTCGTGTGCGTTTCCGGCCTTGGACGGGTGTATATAACTAACTCTCTCTATACAGGCACGCCACAAAAAAGGGAGGGCCGGTGCCCGGAGGCATTTGGAAATCAAATAAAACGGGCATCTTGCTCTTGCCAATCTGTCCGTGCTGCAATAGTCACGTACTTTATCCCCACGCGCGTCTGCTTCTGTGCTTTCAAACAGCCGGCGTAACTTTTTCGGGGCTATCTAGGAACGCAGCCATATCAATAAGTCAGAGTGATCCAGCGTTTTCCTTTCTGGTTTCGTTTGCTAGCCTCTCTTGCTGCCTATGAACAAAGTCTTGTTTTGTTTTGTTTTAGGAAGGTTCTGCAAAACGGGATGTGTGCGCGGAATGTTTGGCCCGGGGCTTTTGTGCCTGCCTTTCTGCTAGTTAAGGACGACTGCCCGCTCCCAGATGAACGGCCTCGCCGCTCGGGCTCGGGCTGGGCGAGGGAGGGAGCGAGGGGGAGGGGCCGCTCTCTGATCTCCCCGGCCAAGAATCAAATCTCCAGCTGTCCAAAATCGCAAGCTGAGCGAGCCCCAAGAAGAAGGAAGGAAAAGGTTTGATGATCTGCAATTAGGTGCTTCCTAATCACGCCGCCTGAATGCAGGAAAGGAAGCGTTTGAGATTCAAATCGGATTCAAAGCGGGCTCGCTCGCGGCTGATCCGGCCCGCACTCTCCGCAAGCTCCCCGGGCTGTGCTGGCTGGCAGCCCGTGCGAGGCTGGGAGGGCACGGAGCGCCCCGCCCCAGCCAAGGGCGCACCTCTGCTTTCCGTTGAGCGGCTGCCTGCCTGGGGGCGCAGCCAGCCGCCGCCTGCCCCTTCCAAGGCGTGCGCGGGTCCGGGGGGGAGGGGGAGAGGGAGTGGGAGGGCAGCGGGGGTCCTCTGAGGTCGGTCCGTGTGTGTTCCTACTCGCATCTCGAAAACGGGCAGCCTTTCCTTCCTGCAAGGAATATTGTGTGTGCGGAGCGGGGGTACCAAGGGAAGGGAAACATTTGCACACACAACGCGTCGACTCCTTAGGGGAACTGCGAGGCCACCAGGGATGGCGGTGGCAGCCCTTCGAAGCTGCAATTAAAATTTCCATCGAGTGGCTGGTTAGCGAGCCGTCTTACCTCCAGTCTGCAACTGTGTCCCAGCACACACCTCGCAAGTGCAAACACGGCTCTACTCCAGAGCAGACCCTCCTGGGAAGAAGTTCAGCCAACCTCCGAAGTGCCCTGTTAGCAATCTAGTGCCCGCAAGGCTGCGATCTTCTAAGCAAGCCCCATTACTTGAAAGTGAATTACATCGAAGTAAAGCTACTCGCAGCCCAGGAAAGGGTGATGGCGGAACAGTTCCCTTCCTTACTGCGGTATGTTCAGGCCCTGCCTGCAAAACCGCTTCAAGTCTAGGCTCCAGTTGCCCTAATGAACTCCTGCACTGAATGCCTGGGAAAGAGGAGTGCTGTTATTACATTTGTATCCCACATCATCATCATCATCATCATCATCATTAGATTTATATCCCGCCCTATTAGCCAAAATGGCTCTCTTTTTCCACTTGCGAGGAACCGAAGGCAGCTGACATGCTCTTCCCCCTCTCCATCTAGTCTCCACGACAACCCCACGAGAGGGGAATCAGTCCAGTCACCCAGTGAACTTTATAGGCAATTGAGGACTAAAACCCGGCTCTTTTGCTCTTGAAATCCCGGGCGCTCTTGCCGATAGCTGCACCAGGGGTGGCTGCGCCTCCGCGTGCCGTGGGTACAGGCCAGCCGCTGCACCGTGCCTTAGGCAGCGTCCCCCGCGCGCCTCCCCTTCTCTGAGTTCAGTCGGGCTTACTGCCTTAAAGCTGCCAACGGGTTGCTTCAGTGAAACGCAGAGGAGCCGAACTTGGGCTGAATCGGGGCCAACGCGGACAGCAATCCCAGACACACTGTCTGGAAGCAGCTTTCCCTCCACTCCCTGGGAAAGCGGAGCCCTCCGCTTTGGCGAAGCTGCTTTGCCTTCCTGGCTTCGCACCAACAGCCCTAGTAGGCAGCCCAGCCCCAGCGTGTCTCGGGAAACTGAGGCAGGCAGCTCTGACTTCTCTAAGACCAGCGGAGGGAGCGGACATGACTCTGGCCCTTCCAGATCGCAGGAGAAATCCCCTGAACGCTACAGTAAACAGCTTCTCCATGGACCTAAACTGAAAACCCAGCTCCGGTTCTGCAGAATAATCCTGCCCAGCACTTCCCAGGACCAAAAGTCACCGCTGGATGCAAACAAGCTTCACACTGCTGAGTCAACATATTGCGTTCGAGACAGGCGACCCTTTACCATGTGTCCCATCTGGTCCTTTGGTTGCTGCTGCTCTTGCCACCAGCCACTCTTTCCCCTCTGGTGCTTCCCTTCTCTGCCGCCCAGATTTGGGGGGGGGGGGGCATAGGGCAGGGGGAGAGCACCTACTTTGCATACCAGAAGCCTCGGTTCGATCCCCAGCATCCCCGGGCAGGGCTGGAAAAGCACCTGCCTGCAATCTTGGAAAGCCTCTGCCAGTCAGTGTCTGAAATATTGTTCCAGCTGGACCAAAGGTCCAACTGCATACAGGGCAGCTTCTGATAGTCCCAAGGCGGGAAGTGCCCAAGAACGGGCCAGAAGGGCTCTGCAGAACATGCCACCAAGCCTTCCCCGACATGGCACCCTCCAGATATTGCGGACCAGAATGCCTAGCATTGGCCAGGCTCCCTGGGCATGAGGACAGCCGAGTCTGGAACACCTGGCGAGCGGGGGAAGCGAGGGCTGGGGTGCGAAGGCGGAAGACCCCCTCGCCCTCCACGAGCAGGGCTGCTCTGCAACCTGGACCAGGCTAGGACAGGGCTCTGGGTTTCGTTGCCCGCTTTTCCCGGAGGTCTCCCCACCCGCGGTTAATTTCATTAGGACTTCAGGATTTTACCAACTGCTGCGGTAACAAGCTGTTTGCGCAGCAATTAGACCGAGGTAGTGGCATTTGTGGCGCACATGTATAAGCCTTAATTAGAAAGGTGAGTGCAGGAAGGTTGGAAGCGAGCGAGGGAGAGCGCGCCGCGCACTCGGGGACGCGGTTGCCGGGTTTTCTGCGGGAGAGCGAGGCGGTCCCTTGGGCCGGGCCTGGCCGGGCCCGGTGCCCTTCCTGGGTGCCCCTCCCGCGCCGACCCGTTGCACTGGAAAAGCGGCTCGATGAATTTCCGGGCGAAGGAGACTCCAGCCACCTTCCCCTCGCCCGCACAACGACGGCAGCGGTCCTTCTGTACTCCAGACCCGCCGCGGCGCTGGGCCCGCACAAATCCCGCTCAGCCACGTTGGTCTACACCGTCTGTTTATTTAGCTCGAGTCTGAATAGGTTTCACATTCAGAATTAAGTCTCTCTGTGTTAAACGGGAGGCAGGCTAAAAACAAAACAGAAGCAAAGCAAACGCAAAGCAAACGACGCAAGCGGGTCCCTTCACGGCGCCACCCCTAAACGAATAGGCGAGAGGCTTAAAGAGACCAGGGACTCGCAGTTAGGCTGAAATGATTCGGATCGAGGAAGGGACGACTTAACCCGCTTGTGGATCGCTCATAGGCTGCGCGCGCGCCCCTGCCCATCCCTTCGGCATTTGCTGGACCCCTGTGGTTACTTAAAGGAATGACGCGTCTCGCAACCGAAGGAGCACTGGCAATCCTACACGCGCTTATTCGAAAATCCGCTCTCTCAAAACAACGAGACTTAGTCTTGGGACCGAGGTTTAAGCCGAAATATGCTATTATTTTCTCTTTCATAAATTTTAACGAGTGGGACGAAGCTCACTTCCGCACCTTCATGCACTTTACCCTTTCGAGTCCCTCTGTGACCGTGCGTGTGCGTGTGCACCACTCCATATATCACACTTCTGGTTGTTACTGCTGGGTAGAAGCATTGCGCGGGCTTTACCCCAAATCTCTGTCCCCTGACGAACTGATGGGGTATTGGACCTGAAACTCGTGCTCTCTCTCTCTCTCTCTCTCTCTCTCTCTGTGTGTGTGTGTGTGTGTGTCTGTGCGCGCGCGCGCTGCGTGCAAGAGAGAAGGGATGCTGCAAGGCGCAATCCATGCGCTTTCTTTGGAGCGCAGTAACCCTCGCCCCACCTCGACATGCCCACTTTGTTTACCGGAGGCGCAACTGGAGAGCGGGTCAGGCGGAGAGAGTTCCCCCGCGTTGCTAGAGATCAGCCCGGATTAGTGGCAGCGGAGGACAGGCGGGGGGGGGGATCCCACGGCACGATCTGGCCCCGGTGGAAGAGGTGCCAAACCTCCGTGTAGTGCTCTGCTCCTGTGCAATCTCTGCCCCCTCTTTCTGCTCTCAACAACAGGGGAAAGGGGAGGGACTGAGGCAGACGCAGCACCTGCCCCCGAAATTTCCGCAGGAGCCCCGAACTTTCTCCACTCGGTTCTGAACAGTTTGAGGGATCCTCCTTAGGGCGAGGAAATCTGCAGAAACTCGTCCTACCCGGAACCCCCCCCTCACCCGACCGGTTTTCCCGACCTTTGGGACGGTCACTTACGCGCTCCGGTCTCCACGCGAGAAAGAGTGCCGGGCTGGTCTGCAGGTGCGCGGCGGCTGGCGCTGGCAAGAGCGAGCGTCTCCCCGCAGCCAGACTGGGACGGCGCGGGTGGGAGGATGTGGGGCAGGAATAGCTGAGCCCCCACTGCAGAAGCTCTCCTGAAGGGAGGCTGGGTGGATCCGTTTCAGCCTGGATCAGCCTCCCCAAGGACCTGCGAAGCAAGGAGGGTGGGGAGACCACGTTCTGGGGAGCTCAGTCGGACCTCGCTTTTCCTGCCCCCACCCCGGGCCCCAGCCATCCGCAAGCAAGCAAGCAAGCAAGCAAGCAAGCAAGCAAGCAAGCAAGCAAGCTGCTCGCAGCCGCTTGAAAGTGAGCGAGCCAGAGCCAGAGCGAGAGAGAGAGAAATAGAGCGAGCGAGCGAGCGGGGAGGGGAGGCCTCCCCGCTAATATCTGTAACGCCATCAGCAATGTAATTTGTGTTGAATGTTCATTTTTATTGGTGTTCTCCCTTCGCCAAAATGTGTGCTTGATTACATAGACTGGGTCCTGCGCGCGCCCTCCACAAAGCTAGGTGTAGCTGGGGGGTGGCGAATGGGGGAGAGAAGAAGAAAAAGTTCAACTCAGGCCAAAGCAGGGAGAAGAGAGACTCGTGTGTGTGTGTGTGTGTGTGTGTGTGTGTGTGTAAGAGAGCGTCTCCCAGGCTGTTTAAACGCGCCAAAGGCTGCGTGCGTCGCTATTAGTGTTAAATATATGGCTAATTATGCGTATGAAAATTAAACATCAGTGTTATGCTAATGGGGCCGCCTTCAGCTGTGGATCAGAGCACTTGAGACTAGCATTTAATCAAATGAATCAGTAACTAATACAGCTGCACGTGTGAACTTTCCGCAAGATCATTCCTCCCTCCCCGCCCGCCACAACCCCGCGGTCCGGCTTCGGGGTCTCTCTCTCCCCCTCGCACGCACTCGCGCGCGCGCACGGCGCTAAATGATGAGAGAGATCATTAGCCGGCGCCTTCTAATTATCAGGCGCCGGAAAGTCAGTTGGGACTGAGCCGAGAAGAAGGCCTATCTCGGCAGCGGCTGCGGCTGCGGCTGCGGCTGCGGCGGACGCAACGCTTTGCCGTTAGCCGGGCTGGATGCTTGGCCGCAAGAGAAATCCGAAGCAGGGGGATGCTTTGTGGGAACTGGGCTGCCGCCAGGCCAGGACAAGGCACATCGCTGGCGTCCCGGGAACTGCGCGGGGCTCGGGTGGATCGGACACAGGCATTGCTCCGTGGATTCCCCGAGAGCGAGAGCCCCCCCCCCCCCCGCTGGAAGGCAAAGCGCCGTGGTTCGCGCGGGCCGGGCCGGGCCGGGCCTGGCCTCCAGTCAGGCCGCTGGGACACACGCGAGGCCCGCACTGTGTGAGGTTCCGGGCACGGCGGGCCTCTGGCGCTTTGCTTGAGTCACGCCCGGCGGGTGGCCCCGTCGGCCCGAGGGGAGCGGGGCGGCGGGCGGCCTGGCCCGGCCGCGCCGGGGCCCGGGGCTCCCCAGGCCGCGGCAGCCACGGCATCGGAGCCACCCGCGCTTGCTGCCTCCCGCCCTTCGCACGGCCTGGCCAAAAAGAGCGAGGCGGCGGCAGGCGAGCGCGGACGCGCTCCTGCCCGAGAGACACCCCGGGAGAGCGCGCAGGGGAGGCCCCGCGCGTGCATGTGCGTGCGTGCGCGCGCGCGGAAGAGGCCCCCCGGCCCGTGCTGCCGGCTGCGCACGGGCGGGCGGCGGCGAGGTCGAGGGGCGGAGGGGCCCGGGCGCGCGATCCTCCGCCCGCGAGCCCTCGCCTCGGCCCCGCCCGTCTGCGCGGCGGGCGGGCGGGCAGGCAGGCGCTGGGGGGCCCGGGGGGGCCCGCGCCCGCCGCCCCTCCGCCCGCCAAGTCCAGCGCTCTGCCTCTCTCCCTTCCTTCGCTTCACGGCGCGGCGCGTCGCGTCTCGCTCGCTCGCTCGCTCGGGTCCAGCCGGCGAAGCCCCCGAAAAGCGTCTCCGGCCAATCGCGAGCGATTATGCCAGACGGCGGGCCAATCAGCTCGCCGGCCTCATGCATATTCATAGCTTTTGGCTGAGTCAAAGCTTTTAGGCGAGTTTGTGTAGATCTCCAGCATCATGCCTGAGACTTTTTCAAAGAGACAAACTCCATTTTCTTATGAATGGAAAGTGAAAAGCCCCGGGGCCTCTTCCATTGGGTCCTGAGAAAGAGAGGAAGGGAGAGCCCCCAAAAGGCAGGCTGAAGAAAGAGAGAGAGAGAGAGAGCCAGGGAGAGAGAGGGAGAGCGAGCGAGCGAGCGAGCGAGCGAGGCGCCCAAGGCAGCGGCGAGCAATGACCATGACCACTATGCCAGAGAGCCTCAACAGCCCTGTCTCGGGCAAGGCTGTCTTTATGGAGTTTGGGCCGCCCGGGCAGCAAATGCCTCCCTCGCCCATGTCCCACGGACACTATTCCATGCACTGTTTACACTCGGCCGGCCACTCGCAGCCGGACGCCTCCTACAGCACAGCTTCGTCCTTCTCCAGACCGCTGGGCTACCCCTATGTCAACTCGGTCAGCAGCCACGCGGCCAACCCTTACATGAGCTCGGTGCAGTCCTACCCCAACAGCACCAGCTTGGCTCAGACCCGGTTAGAGGACACAGGTACGTGCCGCTTGCCTGCAGAGGGGAGGGGAGGGGAGGGGGAGGGAGGGAGGGGGGGAGGGGGCAGGGAGGGGAGGGGGAGGGGAGCCCCGAACGACCCCCCCCCAAATCAGAACTAGGGGAGGAAAATCCCAAATCAAGCAGCCCTCATCCCGGAGCCGCAGCGAGCTCCGAGTGCTCCAGCCAAGCCTTCTCCGAGATCTCTGGAGTTTGCACACAAAGCCACGCCATGCCCGGCTGGCAAAACCCAGAAAGAAATGCCCCGCGCTCCCCCCAGATGTGCGCCTATTAGACTCAGCAATTATTTATTGCGTAGAGCTATAAACAATGTATGCAATTAAGGGTAATTAAATCTAAAGTGCCGCCGCCGCCTGTAAAAATAGCAAACTCCCCCCCCCCGCCCCGCCACCCTCGGGGCGATGGAGCGCCGGGACTTGCCAGCCTCTCTGCGGCTGGCTTGCCGCGGGGCCCCCAGGCACGGCTCCGCCGCTGCCCGCGCCCTTGGGGGACCTCCGGGCGATCGGGCTGGCTGGGGCCCCGCGGCCGGCCGTGGCGGGCTGGAGGCCGCTGGAGAGGACGGGGCTCGCCGCGCCGCTGCGCTCGTTATCGACCCTCCGCGTCCTCTCGCCCGTCCGCCACCTCCTCCTCGGGGGTCGCCGCGCTGCTGGCCGGCGGGGCCCTCCCTCCCGCGCTCACGCGCCTGCTTTTGTCGCTTCTGCAGGGGCCGAGACAGAGAAAAGCACCGTGGTGGAAGGAGGCGAGGTACGCTTTAACGGCAAGGGGAAAAAGATCCGGAAGCCCCGGACGATCTACTCCAGTTTGCAGCTGCAGGCTTTGAACCGACGGTTCCAGCAGACCCAGTACCTGGCTCTGCCCGAAAGAGCCGAGCTGGCCGCCTCCTTGGGACTCACCCAGACTCAGGTAGGCAGCCGCCGCCGCCGCTGGGCTGGGCAGACCGGGCGTGTTGGACCTACTGTGGTTTTGACTGGAACGCCAAGATGCGCCCGGCGGAGCGGGACCCTCGGGAGGAAAGCGGCGGCCGCCCGGCGCACTCTGAGCGGCGCAGTGCCCGGCCACCCTTCCAGCAGCGCGGCTTCCGCGGGGAAGGGCCTCCGACCCTCGGCACTGGGCAGCGGTGGCCCTCGCCACTCGCCCAGTCCCGCCAGCAGACCCCAGCCCAGCTCCGGCCCGCCCTCCCTCAGGCACCCCGACCCCCGCCCTCGGGCGGCCTGCCGGGGCTCGGGCTTCTTTCCGGCTGCCCGTCGCCTTTCTCTCGGCCCTCGGCGGCGGATCCCGGGCAGCGACAGGCACCTCCGCACGCCCCGCCGCGTGGCCGGGGCCCAGAGCAAAAGGGCCCGGGGAGAGCCAGTGCCTCTCCCACTCCCGAGCGCAGCGCCCAGGATTTCTCCCCCAACACGCGCAGGTGGAGGCGCAGGCGCGCGTCCCTTCCTGCTCTCGGAAAGCGCCTTAAATAGGCACCCTGGCTGCATCTTGAACAAGCCTTCGCGAGCAACGTGGATCCGCCGCCCCCCCCCCAGTAAAATACCAAGTGGCTGCGATGTTTCTTGACACGCCCATTGGAAGCGCAAGAACGTCCCACCAGAGGCCTGCGCTCCACTCACTTCTCCGCGGTTTACTCTGGAGTAAGCCGCGCTGAACCCAATGGGAAAAGCCTCCCCCCCACAAAAAAAGGGTATGCCCAGGCGACGCTTGGAGCGTCTGGGTTCTGATGCGGTTAATTCCGGTGGGTTAACGGATCGCGACTTTTCCAGCGGGTTACTGTCCACCTTTCCAGGTGTTGGAGGAGCCAGAATCGCAAAGAGCGCGGTGTTCTCCTCTCCCGCCCCTCCTGCGCAAACGCGCGCCCACCTCCCCACAACAGCAAAGTCCTCCTCTCGCTCCTTTCTTAGTCGAAGGGGGGAAATATTCCAGGAAGATCTAGGAAATATCCAAAGATACCAGTCACTCCAAGAGATCGAACCCCTTGCACAGGCGATTTTTAAAGTTGCTTTAAAGAAAGACGGGGGCCAACAACCGCAACGTTTCGGGCGGTGGGGGGCGTCCTTTTGGCATATGGAGAAAACCGAGGGAGTGCCCCCCCCCCTTATAGGTGCTGCCCTGAAACCTGCTGCCTTGGGAATAAGGCTCTCTCACGTTCCCAGTCAGAGCGGGAAATTTAAGAGGCTTTGGGGAGAGCTGCTAACCGGTTTTCTCCGGTGGTGACGATTGAAGCGGATGGGCCTGCCTTTCCCAATCCCCGTGTGTAAGCGAGCGAGCGTGTGCACGCATCCTATGAATCCCTGTTTTACTGGAAGGCGCTCCAGTCGATTCCCTCATTCGTTCTCTGGGATCGGATCTGGGATCTGGGATCCACCGCTTTTAAGTATCTCTTAGTCTGGGGTCCCGGAAGAAGGGTCCCTGGTCACACGGTCCCCGCACCCCACGACGGTGGGCACGGAGGGCTGGCTGCCCGTCCCTGGGCCTCGGCCAAGCGCCCAGCAGCGGGTCCCGGCCGAGCGCTGGCTGCGTGGAGGGGGGGGGCTGCCGCGTCCCCCCAGGCAGGGGCCCTCGGGCAAGGGCGCCCTGGGCCGGCGCGGCGACGCGGTGGCGCTGCTGGGCCCTGACCGGTGTGCCTCTCTCTCCCCCCTCTCTCCCGGCTGGGGCGGGGGCCACAGGTCAAGATCTGGTTCCAGAACAAGCGCTCCAAGTTCAAGAAGCTGATGAAGCAGGGAGGGGCCGCGCTGGACAGCAGCGCCCTGGCCAACGGCAGGTCCCTGTCGGCCAGCTCCCCGCCAGTGCCCCCGGTGTGGAACACGCCCTCGTCGTCGGGCAAGAGCTCCACGGGCACCCCGGGCACGTACATCCCCAGCTACACGTCTTGGTACCCTTCGGCCCACCAGGAGACTCTGCAGCAGCCTCAGCTGATGTGACGGGCAGCGGCTGCCCTGGGGTCCTCTTGTCTCTGTTTCTCGTTTGTTTGCTTTTTTATTTTAACTGCAACTTTGAACAGACCCGCCGAGCGCCCCGTCGGCACCCGCGAATTTACTCAACACGAACTCCGTCGGTTTGGGGTGGGGGAAATCGCTGGCTCGCTCGCTCGCACGCTCGCTCGCTCGCTCGCACGACCACCACCTCGGACCGCGGCGCAAGGAAGAGAGAGAGAGAGAGAGAGAGAGAGACTGCCCTGTCCGCGGCCCAGGGTCCCGCAAGGAGTGGCGGGGGGCGCCGGGCGCCGAGCGAGACGAGCACAGATGCGATGCGGGCCGGTTCCCACCGCAGACAGCTGCCGCGGCCGCCCCGGAGCAGCGCCGGAGCAGCCGGGCGACAGCCGGGCGGCCGCGCCCCATCAGCCGCTCCTCGGCTGGGCTGGGCAGTCAGGGAAAGACGACGAAATCTGTTCGTGCCAGGAGAACACGCACCGCCCACCGGTGTCCTCTCGCCTCTCTGTCTGTCGTGTCTATGTAGGTCATTTCTTCGTCCCGAGTCCTGCTTCTCTGGCCTCCGAAAAGGAAACAAATCCTTCCTTCCTTCCCTTCTTTCTTTCTTTCGTCCTTCCTGCCTTCTTTCTTTCCCTTTTCAGTGTTTGTTGTAGTCCTCGGTGTACTTTTTTTCTTTTGTCGAAGGGGAATGGGGTATTTTTTAAATTATTATTATTTATTGATTTAAAACTACCACTATGAGAGTCCTAAACATTTTTTTAAAAAAATAAACTTACGGGCAGATCTGTTTTGCAGAGGTGACGCTGTTTTCACGCCGTTTGTTTCAAACCGAGCTCCCAAGATTGAGGGTGGAGACTGCAATTCCCTCCCCGCTTTGCTTTGTTCGTGTGCATTCGCTTTTTTTTATTCTGAGAATACATGGAGGGGATTGAAGCGAATACGTTAAGGTTTGGCGCGGGGTCACACATACACGTGTCTCTGTAAACGTACTTTCCTCTTTTCACACACACCTAAGGCTGCAGTCCTGTGCACACTTACCTTGAGTAAACCCCGCTGAACTCGATGACGCTTACTTCTGAGTAAACATTATCTGAGTAAGGAGGTAGGTAGCAGAAAGGAAGAAATACAAAATACTTTGCTTCGAACCGGTAGTCGGGGCCAATCTGTTGATCGCTTTATTTAGAGAGAGGCAGGAAAGGCCTTGTAGGCTAGAGTAGAAGACAAGGGGTCAATTTGGCTCCCCGTGGCTAGAGAAACCCAGTTTCTTGAAATATCCCACCCGTGCCCCGACTCCCTCACAGCAAAGCCCGTGAGACTCCCCCGCACCCACGCGGGCTCTCATCCCCGCGTGTGCGGAGTTTCCTAATGAATAGCACCGCTCTCTGAACATGTTGCACAAATTTTACCCTTTAAAAAAAGGGTTTCCGGAGTTCTTTCACTCTTGCTCCTCACTCCTAATTTTCATTGCGTGTACTTGTAATACACGATTCTTTGTGAAAAATGAGGATTTTCTTGACGATTTACTTGAGATACTATTAAGGGGGAAAAGCCCTCCCTCGGAACATGCGATAAACCTGGAGATCTGCATTTGTTGGCGCTCTCTAAATGTCAGAATACAGTTTTGTGCAGAGAAGGTTAACCTAGAGGCTAGCCCGCACCCCTATTTAACTAGAGACCCTCCTGTTCCTCCCTAAAATATTCGTATATTTTTAAAAAAGTTTCTTTTGAGACAGTAAAATGATGGGTGAAAGTTGGGGGTGACACCGAGCTGCTAAACTTGTAAGATTTCCTAGTAGGGATGAAGGGGAAAGGGCCCTGAGCTTCTCAGTCTTATCGACAGGCCTGAGAGATGCAGGAGCTTTGTCAGAAATAACTGCGCAGGAGCCGAGATGTTGCGGGCTCGGAGTTCGAGCGGGCAGCCGCTGGCGCTCGGGCTCCGCAGTTGGCCAGGTGTGTGGCGCCCAAGGTGTGGGTGGCTCTTCTCAGCAAGCGGAGGCCGGATTTTGAGCAAACTAACAAACGACACCCACAAACGCACCCGCACACCCCGGAAGTGCGGAGCATGATGTTCCGGTTCGGGAGTCTGGGGGCGCGATTGGGGCGTCTCGAATTCAGAAGCTGGCCGGTGGTGTTCCGTGGTATGCAAGAGGAGTGCGAAGACTCTCCCGAAAGAGACGCAAAGACTGCGAGCGACATCCCGCTCCCGGGAGCCCGAGAAAAACGACGTTTCAAAAGCCTTTAACCTAATCTCGCTCAGAGTCGACTCCGGGGGCTCCCTCTTGGCAGCCTTGCGGGGCAGATCCGCGGCAGCCTGCCGTGGGGAGGGCGCGCCCAGCCACCCGAGGCGCGCCCGCTCCAAAGCGAGCCCCTCCGCCTGATGCGCAGGTAAGTGGCAGGCAGGGCGGCTGTGCGAGGCGCGCGTGTGCCGGGGTCGCATGGAGCCCAAGGGAGGCGGAGGAGGCCGGCCTGCGTCTGCGAGCTGCGAGGCCCCCGGCGCTGCGGAGGCTGCCGGCCACGGATGCCCGCGGTTCGACAGGGCGGGCGGGCGGGCGAGCCCGAGCGCCCTGGTCAAGCAGGCCCAGCTCGGGCCCCGCGCTCGCTCGCTCGCTCGCTCGCTCTGCCAGGGGGTGCCCCCTCTCGGGGACGCTCTCCTTCGCGCTGCGTCCCTCCGAGCACGGGCACGCACGCTCCGCGGTGTCCCCCGGGCTGGCCGTGCTTTTGTGTGCCTGTGCATTTGTTCTTCTCCGTCTGTGTGGGTGTCTCTCTCCCTGCGCCTCCCTGTGTGTCTCTCCTTTTCTTTGGCTCTGTAAGTGGCTTTCTCCGCGTCTCCGTGTTCGAACGTTTTCCTTCTTCCCTCTCCCCTCCCCTCTGTGTCCCCCGCCTCTGCTTCTCCCCCCCCCCCCCCCCGATGGTCTCGCTGCAGGCCTGCGTTTGCATCCCCCCCCCCGCCGTGACTGTCTCCCTGCGCGCGCTCCTTCTGGTCCTTCTAAGTTGCCCGAAGCGCTGCCGTTTTTCCTAAGGAAGCCCAAACTGTACCCGGCGCCGCTTGTCACGCCTTCTCGTTGCTCAGGCTGAAACTTTCAGGGGAGGAAACGGGCGGCTACACGCGTGTCCCCGCGGAGGACGCGATGCCTCTCCTCGCCTGTTAAGATCCAAGCTGAGAGCGGCTCCAGGACAAGCTGCCGCTTGGCCCTTGACGGGAGGGAAGGAAGGAATGGGGGCGTGCGGTTGCGGGGCGGGGGCGGGGGCGGGGGCGGGGGGGCAGATTTCAGCCGGCAGCTTCGTCCGGATGGGCGCCTCCCTTGAAAAGCAAACAAACCTGAGCTGGGGAGGGGGCACAGCCGCGAAGACGAGCCGGGCTGGGCAAGGAGAGCCGTGGGTTGCCTGGTGTCCGCTTCGTTTTGGGACGTTCACTCTTCCTTCGTGAAGAGGGCGAGAGCGGGAGCGGGGGAGGGAATCGCTCCGGTTCTTTTACAGCCTCATTGCCAGATACTTTGGAAGACAGCTCCCAGCATTCCTGGCCATTGGTCGTGCTGGCTGGGGCTGATGGGAGCCGAAGTCCAAAACAGCTGGGGGGCGCCATGTTGGCGGAGACAGCTGTGGGCGGATCAAAGCGCCGCCTCCGTCTCCCTTGCTAAGGATGAGCCTGGACTGGAAGGGTCCTGCTTCCCGTCTCCCCCTCTCACTCAATGGGGACGGAAGGCCGGCCGGGCAGCACTCCTGGTAGAAGTTACTGGCCTTCCCCGGAGGATGCGCGGAGCCCGGTCCTCCGCCCGCCCGAATCCGCCCCACCACGTCGACTGCGGCCGCTCTGCGCCGGGAGAGGCGCCCTGCGGCCCTGCGGCAGTTCGATGCCTCCCGCAGCGAGAAAGCGGGGCGCTCGTGGGATGAGGGCTGCCCTCGTGCTGGTCCCACCGGAGGATGGGGGGCTGCTGGGAGCGGGGGTCCCAGAGCCGGGGCCTGGGCAAGATCGCCCGTGCCGGGAGCCCCGAGGGGGGCAGGGCGCCCCTCGCGTCCCCCCTCCGCGCGCGAGCCGCATCCTCCGGCAAGTGCCCCCGAGGGGCGAGTGGGTGGAGGGAGGCGCCGGGGGAGGCGGCGCAGGCGGTGCGCGCCGGCGGCGGGGTGGAGTTCCGGGAGGAAGCGAATGATGAATTGTATCGATTTTTGTTTTGAGACGCACCCATTTTTCAATTCTGGGCGATGAGTGATCAAATGATGCGGCCTTCTGGCTAATGTTCTAGTGCGAGGGAGAGGGAGAGAAAAGGCAGCGCCGGGTGTGTGTGTGTGGGGGGGGGGGGCTAGACAAGCCTGGCGGAGAGAAACCAAGCAGGCCGTGGGAGAGTCGCCCGCTTCCTGGCTCCCCAGGGAGGGAAGGAGGAACTTGGTCCTGAATTGGCCTGGCCTGATTTCCTGCAGTCCCGGGAGGCAAAAAGTGGCGCCCATGGGGCAGCTGCTGGGACCAGTGCCGGACCACAGGCCGGAGCTGGGAGTCCACTACGTGTCCTTCACGAGAAACAGAGCCTGGACCCGAATTCGGCAGCCCCCGTCTGGACGCAGGATCCTAAGCTCCGGAGCGAGCATCTCTTTAAAACCGCCGGCGGTCAAGCGAGCCCCTGGCTGGAATGCTTGGAGATGCCCCGGCTCCTCTTAATTCAATCAGGTCTTGCTAAGCCGTCCAAATAGAGAAATTATTAGTTTTCTCCCAATGAAGGCGGGCTTGAGTTAGCGCCTATTATAACAGCACTATTTGCAAATGTTAATCTCGCAGAAGACCTAATTAATTCTGCCTTCTTCCTGACAAGTAGTTCATCAAATATCTGATTCGGAGATGTTCATAATGAGGATATTAATTAAACTCTGAATCATTTAAAGGGGCTTCTATTGAAACAATACCTCATTACAATGATTAAAAACTGATTTCGAATATTGCACCTTTTCCACCGTGGTCTTCCTGCAAACACACAGCCCTGCCGATAAATCTCTCAATGGCGAAATGCAATTTAGGGATAGGCATTGCTCCCCCCTTCTTTGGGCATGGGTGGGGGATGCGTCTGCCGCTCATTTCCCCACACTTCTGCAATAGGTTACACATGGCTTAATGATAATCAAAATGACTCTTTTCTCCCCCCTTGCCTAAGAAGACCCCCAAAATGCGCGTACAGCTGCAAAGCCCAAGAGGGTCAGCATCATTTCACTGTATTCTCTTCTTGATTACAAGCCGAGCCCATCAAACACAACATAATTACAGTAATTTCAGGTTTATTTATTCTAATGCAGTTTCCCCATCTCTCTGGTAATTATGAGCAATTTTTTCGCCCAGGGAATCTTTTTGCATTAACAAAAGAGATAACGCACTGAAAGCCAAATTTGCTGCGCACTGAGAATGGGGAAGAAGGGAGGAGAGTGGGAGAGAAAGAGAGAGAGAGAGAGAGAGAGAAAAGAAATAGGTGCACGCTGCCATCTCTGTCCCTGTTCAATGCTCATTCATTCTCATTCTCTCTCTCTCTCTCTCTCTCTCTCTCTCTATATATATATATATATATATATATATATATATATTTATACACACACACACACACATATATGTGTGTGTGTGTGTATATTGAAACGCTGCAAATTGCTTGCAGGTGTATGGAGCAGAGGCTGTCAAAAGGAAAGGGGGCTTCCAAATTAGCAAATGCACAATGTTGAAGTAATGAAGACAGACTTAGCAAAATTGCCAAACAAGGATACCTCCTTAATATGTCCTCCCCACTTACAAATCAGCTTCAACTCCCCACCCGCCTTTTCTTCGTATTAAAGAACTCCCTCAATAGCTGGGGACGCGTCAGTCTCCCGAAGCAAAGCCCAGCTGCATCTCTGCATTTTGAAATGCTTAAAAGAGAAGGGGTCCCATCCAGATTGCATCCATCTGCATGGAGGGCTCCCCTCATCCCCTCCGTCCTCCTAGCCCTGTGTTGTAAATGACACCCTCTATCTGTCAATTGCTGGGGTTTGTTTTGTTTTTTTTTTAAATTGTAAGGGGATTGTTAAGGGGGGCAGGATAGATTTCCTAGCTCTTTTATCCATCCACACTAGTGCAACCCCTAAATGCACACCCACATCCCATTATATGCACACACCACCCACGTGCACGTGCACAAACTCAGGCACCCCCCCCCTTTTAAAAGGAAGCTCGATTAATATCTCAAGACTAAGCTCTTAAAATCGGGGTTCAAAGGAAAGGAGCTGCTGCAGAGAAGACATAGAGGCTTCCCAGCTTCTAAGCCCTCCTTTCACCTCTCAGCTTTGCGCTCTGTCTTTCTCTCGGCATCTGTCCCTCCACCTCCCTTTTCTTTCCTCCTATTAAAAACAGGTAGGGAAAAGAAAGGGGCAGGTCTTTGGCAGTGAAGTTCAGACCCCCAGCTCGCCAGCAACCCAGCCTGCGCGCTTCGCATGGCCACAAACCGCCGCACGGACCGGCTCGCTCTCTCTCGGTCACCTATAGGTGTGTTCAAAGCCAACGCCAAACAGCTGCAAACCTCGAGCTTTGATTTGGCTCGATCTCTCGACACAACTGGTTGATTTCGCGGAGACAGGCGCCCCCCCCCCCCCCCCCCCTCCCCCTCCCCCCCCCCCCCCCTGGAAATCCCCCGGGGTCGAGCAATGATTGCCCCCCCCCACACCCCTCCGCACACCCTTGCTAATCCTGGCGCAACTGACAAATAAGTTTGGATGGAAGAACGGGTTGATCACCAACTTCTTCGCTTTCCTTCTCTCGCGCCTCTGGGAAGTCTAGCAACAGGACGCATCCATTACTGGGGGTGGGGTGGAGTGGGGGGCTGGCGGAGAGGAAGGGAAGCAAACACTAACCCCAAGGGAAGCCATGAAAACCCACCCTGACTTACCTTCGGTATCCCTGTTCAGGCAAGCTAGACGCCGTTCTTTGGCTTTATCTCAGTGTTCAGAAGCCGCGTGTTGCTAGGAAAAGTTGCCCGGAGAGGGGAATCGGAAGGGGGGTGGGGTTGGGATTGGTGGGGGGAGAGAGTGCCGTGGCCCCAGGATAAATATCCAGAGAACACCCACAAATGCGGGCTGAGGTCCTCGGGAGGCGAGCCTCGCCTCGGAGCGCAGGAAGGTTTTCGTAGCTCCGCTCTCGCAGAATATCACTGAAATTTTCTGCTGTATAGCCTCTGTCTTTATAGCTGATGGGGGAAAAAATTGCAGATTATTAGCATAAATGTTTACTCTTCATTACGCTGATGACATTGTGCACTCGAGATCTTGGTAATCTTTGGGAAAATTATGAGTAATTTTTAAAAATTTTAAAGCAGCAGCAGTTACCGTGCAATTCAGGCTAATTCTGCGTAGGCTCCGAGCGGATATAATTATCGAGGAGTCAAGATGTTATGCTAAAAACTATGCATTGATATTCCCATTTATTATGTACATACAACTTTGACAATGTTGATGCTTGAAATAGCAGGAAATTGTCTTGCGCAAAAATTACAGTCCATATTAGGACATGTGAAATTGCGAAGAATTATATAGTAATTGCAGGCTTTCAGATGGGAGAGCCGAATGCTCAAACTAGTGCAAATGTGGATAAAATTACAGATCAGAGCAAAAATTAGGGGAAAAGGGGGTCTGGGATTTTTCAAGTTGGCTATAGGATTCCGGAAGTGTCTAATGCCACATGATTGCTACAGCTTTAGGGGAGATATTCATGCCTCAAATAGCTCTTTGGCCAGAGCGACTTTAATTGAATTTCTTGGGTGTTCTCTCCCCCTGCCCTCTTTTAATAGGGCCAAATGAGCAAATTACCTGCCCAATAGCAAATTTTTACCAGACTCCCCATCTTCCTCTCCCACCCCCAATGTTCCAGGGGGAGCTAATTCCGTTCGCTTAGGTCCCAAGGTGACCCCCACTGAGAAAAAAAGTTGGGGGGATTTAATTACACCGCATTACCGCCCCCCCCCCGCTCTTTCATCTTCTCCCTCTTCCCTCCCCTCGTTGCAAGCAGTAGCAGGAGGACCTTGTTGTAAAGCTTTGCTCCCGGTGCCTTAAATTGACAGGCGGCGGGAGGGAACGGGGAGGGGAGGCAACAGCCCATGCACAGGAAATGGGGTGCAGCGCAAGGAAGGGCGGCTGATGCGGATGGCCGGGAGGAAGTTGCCCCGGGCTGGCCATCCTGGGGGGAGAAGCAGGGTGCGTTGCCCTGCGCGCGTGCGTGCGTGCGTGAATGGAGTCCTTATCACCCTGTTCGCCGCTTTGCCGAGCGCCACGGGGCGGCAGAGGGCTGGAGGGTGTTTATGTAAAAGGAACCCCTTTCTTTCCACCCGCCCCCCGCCCCGCACTATCTCTTTCTCTTTCCTGTGATGTGACTTTAAAAAGAGGAGGAGGAGGAGGGATGGAAGGAGAGAGCCCGGGGCTTCTCCCGTGTCTGTGAGGCTCCCTCCCGCCCCCTCCTCGGCGAAATCTTTTGAAGACAACCCAACGCCGCAAGAGGACGAGAGGGGCTGAAAGGGCTGCATTGTTGCTGAAGGGCATCCCTCGCGCCTGCTGGATTCCATCAGTGAAACAAAACAAGACGTCAGCCCCCGAGAGCCGCAGCAGGGCTGGGGGCGCGGGCGAGCCCGCGGGCGAGCGCCATCCCACCCCGGGCCGAGCCGCGCCGCTTGGGAGCCGACGCACGGAAGCCGCACCGCGGCAGGGCGAGGCGGGCTGGCGGCGAGCGGCGCCTCCGACCGTGCGGCGGAGGCCTGCTGGAGGCGAGGCGCCCAGGGCGCCCGGCCCCCTCCCGCCCCCGGAGAGCCGCTGCCTGACACGGGGCGGCTGTGCTGGGAGCGCCGCGCGGTCCCGCCCGTCTCCAGCTGCGGCTTCCGCGCGCCTCGCCTCTGCTGCAGGGCGCAGTGGGGCGGCTGGAGAGGAGGCCCCTTCGACCGCCCCGGAGGCCACGGCCGTGCAGCCCTGGCCAGGAAGCAGCCCTTGCCGCACGGCCTGGCTCCCGCCGCGTCCGACCTCCCTGTTGTGCCGGACTGAGGCTGCCAAACGAGCGAGAGGGAGCGGCGGCACTCGCGCCACTCATTTAGGCCAGTTCCACAAACATCTGGGCCCAAGCGCGGAGACACACGATCAGGTCCTTGGGTCCGCTTCCTGCCAGCCCTCACTGTAGGTCACGTTTTGCTGCCTATACGGGAGCAGGTTGTGCAGAGCAGGCGACACACGTGCACCGGCTACAGCGCTACCAGTTACGAGGTTAATTCTCTGGCACCTACACCCAGTGGCCAACGGGCAAGGTGCTCCCTCCCGGATGTTACCGCGACTACAGTCGCTCCTGCCTTCAGGCACTGACTGCAGACAGGACATTCTCGCGCGCACAAAACGCAGCCAAGCCAAGCTTGATTGTTCTCCCCCTGTGCGAAACCCAGCGCCAGTTCGACCCAGAAATCATTTCAGCCTTCTTGGCTGCTTGTTGGTGGCGCTGGAAATGAGTAAAGTGCCCGTTTCTTTCCAGGTCTTAATTTAATAGTATTATTGCTCAGAAATGTACGATTCCACTGCAGCAGCAACAATCTCCCCCTGCCCTTTTCAGACATGATTAATATAAATTCATTTATTTATTAGCTTTAGTAATTTGAATTGTAAACTGCTTTGGCAAAAAGGAGACACACGATGGACTTCCTTGCTGGAAACTGGAGGAAGGTATTAAATGTGGTGCAAAAGCTTCAAATGTTTTCCTCCTCGCCGTTTGTTCCCAGGCACGTGGGGAACCCAGGCGCTGCAAGCTGAGATGGGGAGGCTTTTTTATGAAAACGTGAGTGCTTTTTCCCAGTGAGGCTGAGGGCTCGCCGCCTGGGCCTGATCCACGTTGGATGCCTTTAAAACAGACGCCGATAACCCAAGCCGAACGTTTCTGCACCCCTTCGGGGTCCTTTCACCGTTGGGATGCGTTCTGAGATCGTCACGCACGCAGGTCTGCCCCGCTTTCTCTGCAGGCACGAAAGCGAGCCCACTTCGGCCTCCCGCCCCC
>NW_025336598.1:27451487-27521596 GCF_004798865.1 Varanus komodoensis | reverse complement strand
TGGAGGTAATCTGGTTTGAATGCATATCTGACACAAGGCTGTCAAAGACTCCAGTCATCCTGTCCCTCTATCCCCGCCCCTCTCCCTCCCTCCTCCCTCCCTCCCTCCCTCCAAGTCTAGAGCAGGGCAGCGGGGAGGGAAAGCAGCCCGGACCGTCTCTTCTGCAGCAGCGCCCGTGACAAAGTTTTGCACCCACCCCCTTCTGCTCTGGCAAGCTGGAAAGCCCGAGCCGGCAGCGCAGAGATCACTGGAGATCCCTTTGTGTGGCCGCCGCGGCCGCGGCCGCCGGAGCTGCCGCCGGAGGAGGAGGAGGCGGCGGCGGAGCAGCGCAGGAGGTCGCCATCATCGCCCGGCCGCGCTCCAACTTTTTGCTTGCCTTCCCCCCAGTCTGCGGCTGCCTCGGACCGAGCCACCCCCGGGCAGCCGCCGCAGCTCCCAGCCTCGCCTCCCCAGCAGCGGCTGTACGATTGTCTGCGGCTCCGGGAGGCTGCCAGGCGGGCATTTAACACCGGTCACGTGAGGGCGGCCTACGTCACCTAGCAACAGCCAATCCGCGGCCTCGGCCGCCTCGTACCCTCTCCCTTTCTTCCCTGCGCCCCCCCGCCTCTCCCCCGCCCGCTCCCCTTGGCTCCCGGGGCAGCGGAGACGCCGCGCAGATGACACGTGCTGGGGGCCGGGGGGACGCCGGGGGGGGGCGCGGGTCCGGGGCGCGGGCCTGGTGAGGGGCTTGTTCCGCAAACAGCAACAAACCCCTCGAGGCGTGTGCGTGAGACCTTCCGTCTCTCCCTTTCTAGGTCAGCGTTCCCCACGTTGCGCGCGCGGGCGCGTGTTGGATTTGGGGGTAAGAAACGAGACGGAGTGGCCGAATTGCAAGGCAAGGTTCTTGCTCGGGTCCGCGCCAGCCCCGCTCACTTAAAACCAACAGAAATACCTAATGTAATCAGATCAGGTGCCGCACCGGGCGATCTTGTACACCTCGGAAGTAAGTCCTATTGTGTTCCATGAATTAGTTAACTCCTTTAGTCAATTAAAATACAGGCTCATTTATTAAAATCGTACATAAAGTAAGACTTCATAGCAATATGCGATAATCATCTATGAAGAACTGGATTTACGGATTTCACTGTGCTTTCTGCATAAGGAGAATCAATTCGAGAATGTATTGTATCGTCCAGGAATGAGGTGCTATGTATGAGCTTGGAAAATGGAAGTGCCTAGAAGAAGAGAGGACTGGGGTGAAAGATGAGCTTGGAGGGGGCCGATTTCACCACTGTTGAAGAAGGAGCTGCCTTGAAGTCTGAACTGAAAACTTTCCATAGTTGTAGCCAAGGCACATACCACCTGTCCCAAAATCCTACCTGCTTGCATCAATTTACAGTACGTTTTGCACAGTAATGCACAATATGACACTATCGGTGGTGCTTGTCGCCCCCGAGAGCCTCCTCCAACCAGTCCAATCCCCTTCTAAATCCACCCAGGTCAGTGGCCATCGCCACCTCCCGTGGCAGTGAATTCCTTCGTTTAACTATAGACGCTCTTCCCTGTATCTGCCCTAAACCTTCTGGTCAGCTGCACGGGGCGACCGCAGCTCCGAGTGTTGCGGCAGAGGAAGCAAAAGGTCTCCTCTTCCACATTCTCCGCACCAAGCCTTGTTTTAAGCACCTCTATCATGTCTCCCCTTAGTAATCTTTTTTTCTAAGCTGAACAGTCCCAGTTGCTGTCGCTGCTCAGCTTAAAAACAAGGGTCGCTTCAGCCTGCTGATCTTTTTCATTGCCCTTCTCTGTACTCATTTTTTTCAACTCAATAACGCCCTTTTTCAGGTAAGGCAACCAGAACTGAACACAATGAAGTGTGGTCATACCAAGTATTTGTGTTGCTTGTGTTTAAGTAAAACTGGTAACCCGTGTAGGGATTGTTTTGCTCTGTTGTCTTAACTCAGACCGCCAATTCCACCACGGAGAAGATTGAATAGCCATCAAGGTTTCTTTAAAAAGGGGCTTTGACGGGGCAATGGGAGGTTTTGGATACACGGCCATATGACCCAGCTGCGATCCACCCTCTCATTGCCCTGTCAAAACCCTGCTTTGCTTTAAAGGGGATCTAAGTTCCGCAGAAAAAGCTGGGAGATGCACGTTTCCACTTTCCCAAGCATCAAGAGCCGCAGGACAAGGTGCGAACTGTGTATCAACCTGAGGGGTTTGGGCGGGGGGAGGATCTTGTCACGAAAGGGGTGTAAAACCCCATCACTCCTGTTCTGCAAGCAAAAATCACAGCTTTGGTTTGAGAGCTCACCTTCTGACAACTGTCAGATCAAAGAAGGGGGAACTGTCTTTGTGTCAGCGTCCAGGGCTGATGTCTTTGACAGCTGACGCACGTATTCTCTCCCGCTCACCCCGGCATTGTCCAGATGAGGCTCCCAGTTTCCTCACTCCACGGAGGCCAATTTTTTAAAAAACCTATGAAGCAAATACTTCGGATGACTGGGGGCGTTTAACAGAAGTTTCGCAGCCAGAGACAACTGGGGCACTTTGAAGGGGCTGTCGGTGGCTCATAATGGGAGCCACGGAAGGTGTCTGTCAGGCTGACTTTCGTGATCACTGAAAAGGAAGGCAGGAAGAGAAAGTCAAACTACCAAAACTAGCCTAGCCCACCTGCGGGGAGACAAACTGACGCTGCGTTAGAGCAGGGAAGAGGCGGCGGCTCGGTCCTACCGAGTTATTCCCCGGACATGGAGCACCCAGCAAGAAGGAGCGGAAGGGAAGGAGCGCGCCGCCCGCCGTGAGCCCCCTCGCGAGGCGAGCCGTGGTGGGCAAACCCGCCCATTGTCTCCCGTAGAGCCAGGACGCCTCGTCATGGCCTGGACTAGCATTTCTAGTCGAACCGCTCCGTTATACTCGCAGAAATGGAGAGTCAGGGCGGTCGATTTTGTGCACAACTGTGTGTTGTACTGGTGCGCCCCCGCCCCCCTCCCCCGCCTTGCTTTTCGGTTTGTCGTCTCGGAAGCGGAGGGGAAGGAGGGGAGCTTAGGAAGGAAACCGCCGCCGGACTGTGCCACTGCCTTGGAGCGCCACCCAGCGTCCCAAAGGAAGCCGCCGCCGCTTGCCTCTTCCAGGCGCGGGCGGGGACGAGGCGCCGCACCTGGGCGCCACGCTCTGCAGTCCCCGGGCGCGGCGGCAGGAATCGGGAGCCGCGGCCGTGCGCGGCGCGCATCGACGGCGAGCCGCGGAGGAAGGAGGCGTCGCCCCGCGGCGCGGAGGGCTGGTCGGACGGCGGGCGCCCCGGCGAGGTGCGCCGCGAAGAAGCCCGGCTGCCTCGGGGCCCTTCCTCCTCCCCAGGGAGCCCCGCCGTGGCGCGCCCCCCGGCTGCGCTCCGCGGACGCCGCCCAGGGTAGCTCCGAGCGGCCCGGGGCGGACGGCGGAGCCCTCGCCTCCGAGGAGGGCAAAGGCCTGCGCGCGGGGTCGGCGGCGGGCCGCCAGGCCGCGACACGGGGTCAGCCGCCCCGGGCGCTTCCCTCGGCCTGACAGGCGGCCGCCGCCGCCCTGCCTGCTGACCGATGCGCGCTCCGACGGCGGAGGGAGGCAGGCGTGGAGGGGGCCGCCGCCGCCGCGGCCCGGGGCAGCCTCCGCCCGCCTGGCGCCCTCCAGATGCGTTGCCCCGCACTCTCCATCCTCCTCGGCCCAGATGGGAGTTGTAGTCCAGCCCCTGCGGAGGGCGCCCGTTCGGGGAAAGCTGCTTCAGGACCATCCCTCAGTCTTATGCATTCCTATTTCATCCCTATCCCGCCCCGCAGCCGGAGCGCTCTGGGCGGTTTCCAGCAATCGGTAAAACAGGCAATGTCTGATTTATATGGTGAATGAGGAGGAGGAGAACCGATACAGGCGAGAAGGGCGCCTACGGGGAGGCGGGCTCCTGCCGGCGCCTGGCCGGCGTCCTCTTCGCAGCCGGGGCCCTTGAGGCTGAGTGCGGGTCCTGCTCCCCGCCCGGCCCCCAGAGCGCACCCTCTCTGCTGCCCACTGAAGCAGCTCTCTGAGGGCGAACGGGAGGGAACCTGCTTCCAGGTGTCAGGGTGACCCTTCCGAGCGTGCTCAGAGCCACTCTGTCCCGCGGGCACGGAAGCCGCCGCGATCGGATAAAGCTTCCGTCGGAAAGGGGCGCGCAGACGTTTCCACCCCTGCCCAGAAGCGCCCAGGACGGGACGGGCCTCTGCGCGCACTGCGGAAGGCGCGGCTCCTTCGGATGCCGAGGGGCTGCGGCGCTCCCAGCCCCGACTGGCGTAGCCCGTGGGGGAGGGATGATGGGGCTTGTGGGCCGGCACCGCCCGGCCTCCCTGACGCAAAATCATGCATTGGCCACGCTGGAAGGCGAAACTCCAAAAAGCTGGGCTGGAAGCGGGGATGCGCGGCGGGTGCTGTGCGCGCGGTCAGATCGACCGCCGCTTCGTGTCGACATGAGATCCAGCGGCAACAGGTGTCGTCGGTCGTGATCCGATTCTGTGGGAAGAGTTCGAGGCGCCATCAGCGCGTATTCGCCCGATCCGGAGGGAGATGGCGCCCGGCGCCTTTCCCTCCCGCTGCCTGCCTTGCTTCTCCCTCGAGCAAGAGGCTTCCGACGCAGCCGAAAATAGGACCCCGTCCTTGTAAAAAGGCTCCTCCTACTTGCTCTCTTGACCCAGTTTGGCCGGGCAGGGAGGGTCCTTAGACCGGGGGCCGATCCGATCCCCTTGGAGCCTCTCCGCTGGCATCCCCGGTCGGAGGTCGACCTCGCCGGCGCCCGATCACGCGCCCCGCTTGGCCGCGCAGAGCGGCGCCTCCTGCCTTGGCCCGCTCCCGCCGGCCCGGTCCCAGCGGCTCTGCGGGCGGCGGGGGCTCCGCGTGGACGCGGGCGGTGCTCAGACCTCTCCCGCTCCGCAGGTCCGTCCCTGGCAGGCGGGCCTGGAGGGGAAGAGCGGGCTGGACGCACCGCAGGGTGGGCCCCGCGACCCTCTGCAGCGAGCCTCTCGCTGTTTGCATAGAGTCTGTATGCACCTTTACTATCGTTTAATACAGTATAGTATCTAGAATACTATACCATACTATACAGCACTATACTACATATGCTAATAGGTGTATTAGTATAGTATAGACCTATACTTTATTTGCTGTATTTATATTCCACCTTTTTTGTTTTCAAGGAACTCAAGGTGGCTTACATAATTCTCTTCCTCTCCATCTTATCCCCACAACAACAGCCCTGTGATGCAGGTTGGGCTGAGAGGCTGTGCCTGGCCCAAAGTCACCCAGTCGGCTCCATGGCTGAGTGGGAGCCAGAACCCAGGTGGCCCAAGACCCAGCCATGTGCCCTTAAGTACTACCCCACATGGGCTTTCAGCATATGCCCTTGAGAGGCAATGGACACCTCACACAAAACACAGTTTGGGGTTCTCTTGCAATCTTAACAAGAACACAAGAAGTGTTGCCGACACACACATGGAATAAAACCAGGCCAACCTTTAGGGTGATAAGTCAGAAAAACATGTCTGCTCTCGATGTTTGGAGAGAGAGAGAAAAATCTCCTGCAAAGGCACCATCTTTGGGATCTTGCCTTCAGATTGCTCTTGTTTGTTTGGCAGTACCTCTTGAGAAATTATCTTCAGGCAATAAAGGCAAAGAAGAGCAATCAATCCTCATACACGAATAATATTCAGAAGGCATAAAAATACAGAAGTTTATTATAATCAGTCACTGGCCATATGCTCTTCAGTTATGAATGGAGACCACCAGACTGCAACAGAACCTCCCGCCATGCAGTTTTTGCTCTGTTTGTCAAAGTACTCAAAGTCCTGGGAACGTTCAATCATTTACTCTTGAGTAGTCAGTGAACTCACTTTGGCACACATTGTGGAACCTGACAGAATGATGGGTTTTGCTGGAAGACACTTTAATTCCTCACTTCAGTCTCCTGTTAAAGTGTGTGTGTGTGTGTGTGTACACAGTATGCTTAGATGTATTACTTGGAAGCATATTGAGTCCAAGACAGGTTGTTTCCACAGAAATGTTATAATCACAGCCAAAAAATCTGAGGAAGGATCTCTTCTTGATCATCCCAGAGTGCAGGACCCAAAAATCCAGTTACCGGAAGCCAGGTTCCAGCTGGAGATCAGGAAGAATTTCCAAAGACCTGGGGAGGTGGTGGGTTGTCCCACCCTGGAGGCATTCAGGACGCAACTGGACAGCCCGCTGAGAGGGATGGTGCAGCTTGGAGCCTGCACTGTGCGAGGGTTGGACCAGATGGCCTCTTGGCCCCTTCCAATTCTACTTTTGATGACTCTATGATCCTATGCAGGCACATTCCACGAACCTCAGTGGGACCTGATCCCAAAGCGGGACCTGTGATCCTATGCATGTTTACCAGGGGGTTACTAGGGAGTAAACCCGCAGGCAGTAAGTCCCATAGGAGAAGCCTGTGCCAACGATGCTTGTTAAGCGGAACTGTTGTGCTAACCTCGGGAAGATCAGGCACCACCCATTTTGCAACAGACTCTTTCATTGGTCAGTTCTGCTTCAGGAAAAGTTGCAATTCAGCAAGTTGTTTGTTCTTCCATCTGAAGGGCAGCAGCAGTTGTGAGCATGGCGACCGTGTGGTGCTGAGCCGTTATTTGTGTTCCTCCTACTCACAAAACAACCCAGTACTTATCAGTCTGGATCAAGTCGGCTTATGATTGCTCCTTTGTTGGTGCCCCAGTATTTTGGTTTAGTTCAAAATATTTAGAGGAATTATGCAGGCACTTTCAAATAGGAATGGAAAATATTCACTTGCATTTTCAAAAATCACCTTGTTCAGAGGGTTTCAAATGTTTCCTGAGTTAGACTCAACATAGATGTAAACAGATTTGCACTGAAAATTGCTGTTCTGAGAGTCATCTTGCAAAACCACAAGAAAGCCAAGTTTGACTTTTTGCACTTCCAGGAGATAAATGTCACTGTGAACTCAAGCCCTGAGCTTGATCAAAAGGTCATCTGTCTATTCCCAGCTTCTGGGACATGCTGTGCTTCACAGCCTTAACAAGCTGGGTTTTGGGCCTGAAAAAAGGTTGTTTTGTAATAGGTGCAGTTTGGATTATCACGTAGAGAGATGATTCTGCTTGTGGCAAATTGACTTCATGTCAGATCTGTGTAATTTAAAGCCCTCACTCCTGCTAGCCGCCAAATCCTCAGCTTTGGCCTGAATCACTTAGTACCGAAGATGGCAAGATGTCTCCAGTCTCACAAAGCTTCCTGGTGCTGATCCAAGCGCCACAGAAACAGTGAGCTGGTAGGGCTGTGGACACATTTTCCCTGCTGAACATTGTCTGTGCTCATCACCAGAGCGCATTCAGCATTCATTAAAGGCAGCCCTGAAGGGGTGATCAAGTTGTTTACGAGGCAGCTGCTCATGAGTCACCAAAATGCTTAGAAACCAACTTGCATCATTCCACAGCACATAATTCTCCATTTCTCTTCTGTTCTTGTCCTGGGTTTTTGGAAGAGCATGTGGAACTAGTACAAAGCTATTTTTGGCTTCATTCACTTTTCATGCACATACTGCTTGACGGAGACTTGGCAAACTTCCCCTGCTGTGGTAGGGAGAGTAGGGAGGACTTCTCTGCAAGTTATCCAGGAAAGCAACAACCAAGTCCAGTGGCCTGCGGTGACCTGATGGAGTCCTGTAAGCTCTGCGCTTGCTTCGCAGGAGCCACAAAATGCGCTCCCTGCACAGAGAGAGGAGCAAGGGAGGGCTTCCATCATGTCCCTCTAGGCAAATAGTTGCGTTGCTCTGATTGGCTTAAGTCAGGGCTGCCCCTTTTCCCTCACCAGCCCCAGAAACTTTTCATAAACAAAGCTCATTTTCTTGCTCTTATGGCAGGAGTTGCTCTAAACACTTTAGGGGTAGGTTTTATCATTAGGTAGGTTACAAATAGGATGGGCAACAAAATGCTTCTGAAAAGGGACATTCCTACTTGGGGTTTTAGGATAGTCCATCCTCTCTCATCTCCTGGTTTCTGGCTTCTCTATTCCAACTGGCGTTCAACACATGAGGGCTTCTGATTGTGCTCCATCCTCAGCAGGCTTGTTTCTGGGATTGGTGTGTGTGATCCCTGTAGGGTTCTCGTCTCATTTTGTTTCATGATTCCTAACTGGTCCTGTTTTGGCTCCAGCCCAACTAACTGGCCCTTTCCATTTGTGTTTAGTATGACAGGAGTGTTGTAGGGTCCCTCAGGTGTATCCACCCATGTTTCCGGGTTTGACCACCCCTAGTATTCACCTTCTTTACTGGTGGAACCTGGAAACTCATTTTAAAGCCCTGTGTTTAAATTTCTCTCCACTGTATGCCATATTCATCAGAGCCTTGGCTGCAAGGAATCCAGCATCAGATGCAGCCGAACTGATTTTGTCACACTCAGACTCGCTCCTCTAGTGACTTTCGGGACATTACTAGAGGAAGAGGCTGATGAGAGCTTTCATAGTGGCCCATATCTTAGCATCAGGAGCCCGTGAATGGCTACATGGGGAGTGAAACTGGCTAGAGGGCGCTTACCACTGCTTTGGTATGAATGGAGATGGACTAAGCGATTCCTTAGTGAGGCCTTCATATCAGATGCTTCCAGATGGAGGGTCCTGGCACCAGCATTCAAATGATATTATGCAGCGACCTTGCTGCACACTGGAGTCGAGCATTGTTCGCAAGGCCACTGGGACTGGGGAACCCTCCCATCCTAGTACTGCTAGGCTTGCAGCATAAGGGGAGAGAAACAACTAAACTTTAGCAGTGCAGACCCCAGCCTCTCAGAGAAATCTACTGAGTAATGGCTAGGGGACGTGTGTGGAAACCTTCAGTCGGCTGCCTGGCTCCTAATCTCACTTCTCCTTTGAGAAATAGGCGCCATCTTCATCATGTTTTAAAGCTCGGCCGGGAATGATCTGGGGTACTTGCATTACACATCTGCAAATCTTTCTTGATCAGGGGTTGTATTTGTTTTAAAGGGCACTCTTTTGGAGCCAGAAAAACATTCCCTTTTCATGCACTAGTTCCATACATAAACTTCGTGCATGTTGTGGGGCAGTCAGAGAAATATGCGAAAGGGGGTCAAATGAATTCAGATTTCCAAGAACCCAGCCTGAGGATTCTGGGGTGAGCCAGCCTTTTCTGAGCTGTGTAGGGTTCCTTGAACGTGAGGATCAGTTAATTTGCAGTGGGGTGGGGGGAGGGGCTGGGATTTGTACAAATTCACAGTGACGACTGTGCATTACTGCATGCAAGCATGAATGCAGATTAGCAGTAGCAGAATGAAATTCTGTTCTGAGAAACCCAAATCTGCCCACGGGTGGCTGGCGGAATGGAAGTCACCTGACAATGGGTTCCGAAAAACACGTTCGGAATCCATCACTCCAGAATCCATGGACTTCCTCTCAGCCCTGGCCCAGTCCTGCAAAGTGAGCTGGGCCGAGAGGAAGTCCACGGAGGTGTGTGGACCCCCTGCTTGCACAACTGGCAACCTTCCCCAGCAGGAGTGGCTGCAGGAAGTGAAAGGGGAGCTGCGAGTGGGCGCCAGCAACCGACCCTTCTCCCCACTTGCTGCTGCTGGTGGCATGGAAGAAGGGCACCGCCTGCCCAGCGCATGGGGCATGACTCCTGCTGAGGGGCCCACAAATGCTGGGCATGCTCACCCGGAACTTGGACTCCGGGCCACTGCAAAGTGGACTGGCGTCCAGGAAGCCAAACTCAGGGAATCTGCCGGATTTTCTGCACAAAATGGATTCTCATACATCCCTCCATGGCAGTGTTGGAAATATGTGCAGAACCGATTCAACCTAGCATGCCGTTGGTCTGTGCATTCTCTTCTGCACTTTAGGGCATTTTCTGCCAATTTCCAGATGAACCTTACCTGTCTTTTTGATTAGAAACAGGAGCATAAAAGATGAGAGAAGGAAAAAAGCAGACACACAGTCGAGGCATCTGCAGCTGAGCAATGGCGCAAGGGGGAAGCCGTCCTTCTCCCCTTCCTTTCAGCACCAAGGCTTTCTAACTAAAGGCCTTTATCATGTTAATGCTGACCAGCTAGCCTGACTTTAAAGAACAAAAGATGACTATTTCAGGAGCCACTAACAAAAGAAACAAGGGAAGTTAGAATAATGGCCATTGTAAGGAGGAGGGTTAATGATAGGAAGTGGATTCCAAACCAACCACCTTTCTTCCCTTCCAAACTGAAAGGAGCAACCCACAAGTTCAGGGTGGGTCTCCCTGTTTCTGGACCCGTTGCTTGGAGGGTCTGGGACTTTTCAGCTGGCCCACTCTCTTAATCTGTCAGGCATCTTTAGACGAATGATGCTAAGGTCTGCTCCTCTCCCCACTGGTGCAGTCATTAAACTTTCCCACTGCTCTGTAAGCTGTCTGATTCTCAGTAACTGTGTGGCTTGCCTCTGGGTCCCTGGGCCTTGGCATTTCAGCTGCAGATTCTCAGAATCTGATTCAACTAGCAGGCCTTGAAGGCTCTTTTACGGGCTCAGTCCTTAGAGAAGGGAAGCCGGCATCACAAACACACAGTGCAGCAGCCCGAGTGGCCTGAGCCTGGTTGGAGGAGGAGGAGGAGGAGGCAGCAATGGCCTGGCCTTGCAAGTGATTAAAAGGAGCACCAAGAGCAAGAAGTAGGCCTTGAAGTAATACGCAGTGCATCATGCATCGTTCTCCAAATCTCGGATCAGCTGCAGCTCAGATTCCTGTGGTCTCAAGCAGCTCTTCAGAGCAACCTGGCGCCTGTCATGCTAGCCTGGGCGGGGTTTCTCCATGCATTCGGATGTCAAGTCCGTGTGGATCCCCCGCACCCACGCATGACTCTGCCTCCTGTCCCTTTGGAAAGATTGCACTCGTTTAAAGCCCTCTGCCATCGACTCTGGTACAATTCTTGGGGTAACGCCAGGCCTTCCCCATTAACACCCATTGCTCCTTCCTGTCTGCATGCAGCTGGTGGCAGAGATGCCAGCCGTGCTCCCTCTGGGCTGCACATGCCGTGCTTTCCCCCTCCAGACTTGCAAGCATTGCAGGGGGTGCTCTGCCCTGAGAGTTCACTGGGAGCTACTCAGTGGCCACAGCTGAAGTATGAGATGCAAACTGAATTCTCTCCCCCCCCCCCCAGCCCTCTCCCCCCTCCACTATATGTCTTCTCTTTTTCAAGCCTCTCTGATGTTGTGAAAAAAATATACCTAGTGAACAAAAACGTTACATGAGCTAGTGCTGTATTGGCCTTTGCAGGAGATGAAAGGTGACTTAGGAATATTCCTGCACATTTCAGGATCCTGCTGGGACAAGCCTTGCCTCTCAGTCTGATTAGAAATAAGAATGCAAAAGAGGAAGGAAGCAGGGTGTGGAGGAGAGGGAATGACACGTCTTCTTCGTGTCCAGGCAGGCAGTTCCTGCCACTGGCTCTCCAGCAAAGAAAGGTGACAGTGCAGAAGTGCCTGCTGGTAGCAGGACAGCCTCGAGGGCCTCCCCCTCCCCCCCCCCATCCCCTTGCAGGATTCCCTGGCGAAATCTACCTGGCTGTGTTAAGCTGCCGGTCCGGGACCCAAGTGAGGGAGAGTTAAAGGATGTTTCTCTGTTCTCATGAAGCTTTCCAGAAGGCAGACACCTGGCTTGTCATCTGTGACCTATTATCTGAAACTGAAGAGAAAACATTACGTATTTGAAATTGAATGGTTGCATGTTTTAATGATTATTTACTTTACATTAGCTGGCTACCCCACCTGTCTTCCTCTTGCAAGAAACCCCAGGTGGTTTACAAGGTTCTCCTACTCTCCATGCTTGTCCTCACAACAACCCTATGAGGTGGCTTAGGCTGAGGATCTGTGAGTGGTCCAACCTCACCTAGAGAGCTTCATGCAAGAATGGGAGCTGGTACCTGGATCTCCCCAGCCTTAGTCCGTCACTGTACAAACTGGTTCTCCTGGATGTATTTTAAGGAGTTTAAATATATTACATGATATAATATACATGTATATCGTAACATGATATACATGTAAATATATTACATGATGGAGGCCTTTTTTCCATCCCTATAAAGGATCTACCTGGGCCAGAATCCCCCAGCAGTCCTTTCTAGTTACATTAGTACAAAATTAAAATCTACCCTCACACTAGAGTTAGAAAAGTCCTTTCCCCATCTGTTGATATACTGGGACGCAAGCGTGGTGAGTTTCTGTGTTTGCCTACTTTGACTTCACTCAGTCACTTCTAGTAATGTAGAGAAGCGTATCTACATGTGAGCTGATCCCCTGATTGAAAGATGACTTTATTACTTTAAGAATGGCTATCATCTTTCTGTTCTGATTATTATCTAGATATCTGCAAAATGGTTTGTGATTTCCCTTTCTGTAGGGTTGTATTTCAGAAGAATTGCTTGTTTCTGTACTTGCTTGTCTCCACGTTGCCCCATGAAACCACCCTTTCCAGTTGCATCTAGGCTGATGTTTGCAGAATTCTTGACTCTGTGCACATCTCTGCTCCAAAGGTCAGAGCTGGTGTGGTGTGGTGTGGTGTGGTGTGGTGTGGTGGCTGGAGCGCCGGGCTGCGGGCTTGGGAGATCCAGGTTCTAGCCTGCACTTGGCCATGAAGCTCACTGGGTTTCTCTGGGCCAGTCATGGACTGGATATTAGTTGGTCACTGGTAGCAGAACCGCAGGCCGTCCCTGAAGCTCGTTAATCCCATCTTTGTATTATTACACACTATCAACTGCATGAGGTTGATCTTGCAGAGAAATACCCCAGCTCAACTCCACCCCTTTGCTTTGTTGTTCCTCCATATGCAATTCCAAGGAGAGTTCTGGTGAAGCCAGAAGTTTGCCTGCTACAGGGTGGATTTTTTCAGATGTTCCCAGTAAAGATGTCATTTTCCTAGCCCCTGTATGGAAGTAATCAGACTAACCACTAGGGGTCGCTATTTGCTCAGGCGAATATATATGGCATGGCATTGATCCAGCAGAACAAAGCTTCTCCCAAGCATAAATTAGCTGCTGGGTAGCCCCTGCTTTGTTTCCTGGCGATGTGGTGCAGGTGCTATGCTCTTGCAGAGAAAAAGCAGCTCCATCTGGCTCGCTCTTGAATTCTCTTGTGACTGCAGCTGGTGGAAGTGTTTTCAAGAAGGTGGGTCTTTGCTTGGCTCCCGTGCGAGGCAATTTGGTGGAGTTAATCATGTGTGCCGGCTTCAGGGTGGGGAAATAGCCTGGCAAAGGAAGCGATTTATTGCAAAGATAGTTTGCCCATCCTCTTAAGGAGATGATTTCATGTATTACTTATCTAATGGAAGGTAGAGTGGATCTCATCCGTAAGGATCCAGTCAGTTTGTAGTAGCTACATGTACACCATTCCTGCTTGTTCTGAAGTTCAGGAATGAGTGTCTTTGTCTTTATAACCAGCATGGTACTGGCCATGCAAAACAGAGAAATATCCACAAGGCTGGGGGAGCCCCAAGATTGGCAGAAATACAAAAAACCTTTAGAACCCCCCCCCCCCCCGCCCCATCCCCAGCTCACTGAGGACTGCGTGTGCTCCGATGCCGCAGACAGAAAGCTTGGTGGAAAAAGGAGAACAGAATGCGATGGAATGGGGCCTCATGAAGAAAGGCAAGAGCGACCGACTGGAACAATGAACAAGAACAATCTGCACTGCAACGTGTTGTTGCAGCAGTTCTGCTTGTTCTCTATGAACAGGCAATGTAATTACATGTATCAGTGATGTATAGTCAACAAGATTTAGTCAACAAGATTATTTTGTTGGAAGTCTTGTACTTAAAACATTCTTATGGACACAGCCATAGGTGATAACAGAATATCGGTACAGTATAGAATCATAAAGCAAAAGAACCCAAGGAATATAAATGATCACAATAAGAAAGAATGGGTGAACCAATCAATTCATTGTCATTACAGTAGTTGTGAGATCAATTGATGACACACGACATGACCACCCACTGAGTTGTGAAGTGCCTGGAGAGCTTCCGCCGTCGGCTGGTTTACAGATGTAATCTATGGATGGATCTAGAATGACTCAACAAAAGTAACATGCAGTTTAGGATCAGATCAGTCATTACGTTAAATACGTATTCCAGCCCAAAGCAGTCACTCATGCCCTTTTCACACCGGAAAGGGTGTCACATCTAACGCCGCAGCTTGCCCCATTCAGCTGCTGGTGCTTCAGAGACTGTTTCCACGCTTGACCCCAGTTCAACCCAATGAGCTTTACCTCATTTGGATTTTACGCCTGGAAAGGTGGCGACGCATGTTCCCCCTGTCTTGGAGCGCTTCTGGGCGAAACCTTCACGGAGCCCTCGCACGGCCTCCTTCAGGGGACGCTTCAGAGGGCCCCGTTGTCATTTTCTCCTACTCAAAGCCCTTCTTGGGTCTCCCTTCACTGCTCCCATCTTTTTCCTTATCACGGAAAATAACAGAACTGCTGTAATCGGATTGGCCGCACTAGGGGCCCTCTGCCTGCGAGCAGCTTTTGGCACCACTCGCTAAAACGGCTTGATGTGAGTAATCCATCCAGGGTGGAGAAAGAGGCGATCCAGCTGGAGCTAGAAGTCCATCAGAAGGCTTCCACTCACAAGCTGCTAATTGTTTCTTTATCTACCGATCAAACTGCCTGCTTTTGCTCTGAAAGCGAAGGTGTGTATGGGCCACACACTGACCTTTTGAATGTTTCTCCTCACTAGCATTTACTAAATCAGTTCATAAGAAGGATCGAAGGAAGTATGTTTTGAATTCTCAAATCTACAACAAGCCCTTGTTTTGATCCAATTAACTTTCATGTTTGTAATTCTAACTGAGTTTGATTAGGAGTTAATTTATATTTTCCACACTTGGGTAGACTGTGTGGTTTGCATGACTAAACAGAAAACGCTGTTATCTTTGCTATAACCCTTCAGTTGCCAAAGAAAATGAAAATTTCCCATATGCAAAGCACATTCATGCTGAGTTGGACTTTAACCTTTCAGTTGCTCTTTGCCTCAGAAACCAGTTAGCTAAGAAGTTTGGCTCTGAAGCCATCCAATCATCAATCATGTTGCAAGAATCCTTGCTGCTTTTCTCCTTCTGCTCAGCTGTTGCCTCTACCTATAGCCCCCCCCCCCCCGTCAGTCCGTTCTCATTGAAACAAAGCACGCGTGGTAGCTGATGTGCCATTGAGCAAGATTTTGTGACTGACGGGGTGGAAAAGAACATCATTTCATGCACCCCACATTCCCACAATGCGCTTTGGTGGCATGCACGCACCCACCCTGAAAGTGTTTTGAAAAGTTTCATCCTAGTTACTACCACTGGATTCATTACTGGGTGAACAGATGTGAATTAATAGAGGGTCAGGGTGCCAATTGCCATTTTCATGCTATCTGGGTGGTACACCTTCATTTTTGGATTGCACTGACAGAGTGCAAATATATGAGAAGTTCTCTCTCTCTCTCTCTCTCTCTCTCTCTCTCTCTCTCTCTCTCTCTCTCTCTCTCTCTCTCTCTCTCTCATATATATGAGAACTTCTCTGTGAGAAGTTTTGAACAGCAGACAGGTTTCCTAGAACCTTTCTTGTGCCCTCCACTGAGCTTTCCTTGAGATGTATCACCACGGCAGTGCACTGACTCTGTGGGCATAGATGGCGTGTTTATCTGAACCTGCACCCTGGCTCACTTGTGGCAGTGCTGAGCACTCCCGGTGCCCCCTTAGGAACCTGAATCGTGCTGCAGAATTCTTTGCCAGATGCTGAGATTCGGGGGCAGATGCGGAACGGTTCACAGGCCGCTGTCAAAAAGGTAGAACGTTTGGAAAGACACTGATAAAAGAAACGTGCAATGTTGTAACGTGATCATTGCAAGCTCCCATAGCTTTCAAACGGCCCTTATTTCTAATTTCATGTATTCCACAACATTTGTCATGTATTCCAAGTTTCTGCTCTGAAAAATAAACATAGGACAACTTTTCTAGCTGGCTTTAACACTTACCAAAAGGTTATTCGTGGGTATGAGACTCACTAACTGGATCGTTTAAATAAAAGGCTGTGCCTGATTGTTAGACTATTTGGCTTTTCAGAGTAACTCTTGGATGAGATGGTTTGTTTTTAGGATGTTCTTCTTGTAAACAGCTGTCTTATTTACTGCACTTGGTATGGAAAAGAGATGTCATGGATGCCACTATTAATCTGCAGATTAGAGGATGATGCAGCGAGGCTGGGTGTTTCTTGTTTTCCTTGTTTCTGGTGACAGTTCCATGATTACGCTTTAAATTGCTTTTAAGAAGTAATTGATGCTATTTCAGATTTCAGTTGTGTGGGGAAGCAAAGAGGGGCAAGATTTCAGCAAGCTTTAAAGGCCCTGAATTTGATCTGTTTAGCAATAAATGTATTTCATTTATTCAGAATTAAATACCACTGTGCTTGTGCAGCCTCTGTTGTAGTTACTTTTCTTCTTCCTAATAATTATCACAATGTTATCCACACATATCAGCCACCCCCTTTAACCCTGAAGTATCTTTGAAGTGAAACCACCCAGAGGCTGGTGAACCCAGAAGTAAATACCCAGTGCAGTGGCCCCACACACTGGGTCACAATTTGCACTGAGGCTGGGGGGCTCCCCCCCCACACACACATGGCACCCCCAGGAGCAGCAGGTGATGGAGACTGGGCCGAGGGGCTGGCAGCAGTGGCGGGACCAGCGGCAAGGCGAAAGGGCTTGCTGCAGGCCGGAGGAGGGGGCCTAACCGGAGGACAGCTGGCCAGGCATGTCCACATCCGTGCCCGTGCCAAGCACTCACTGAGCAGCACCGCTAAAATGGCCCGGCCGCATGACTGCTCTCCCGCTGCGGCGCTCGAGGGAGGGTGTGTGGAGGGAGGCGGGCGGGATGTGGCAGTGGCAGTGGCTCCACCTACTTTGGGCTTTTTATCTCTCTCTCATATTTATATCCCACGTTTTTCCTTCCAAGGAACTCAAGGCTTTCTTTACATAATTATTACATAATTACATAACTCTTTACATAATTTACATCATTCTCCTCCTACTCTCAGCAACAACCCTGTGAGGTGGGTTGGGCTGAGAGGCTGTGACTGGCCCGCAGTCACCCGGCTGGCTCCATGGCTGAGCGCGGACTAGAACCCAGGTCACCCGAGTCCCACCTGTGTGCTCTGAACCACTGCACTACATTGACTCTCAACAGTAAACAAAGGTTTAGCATTCTGTGTGAGCCTCAGGCTTGTGTGTCTCCACCTGTCCCTTTGGCTCCATTTCCCATTACCCACACACCACTGCTGCATCTGAATCCTAAACTGTGGCTACGCTTAACTAGAATTTCAAGAAAGGAAGCAGCTTTAGTGCTTGGAGCTGCTGAATCCGTGATTACCACACAGGGGAGCGAAGCGAAGCTGGACATTTTCTTAATGAAGGACTTTCAGGTTCTGGACTGTCTTCACAGGCTGAGCCTGAAGGCCTAGAACAGGCCTCCTGCTCCAGCTGGGCCTCGCTGCAGCAACATGCCTTTCCCAAGCTTTGCCTTGTTCCCAGATCCTGCTTCTGGGCTCACCTCGGGGTGCAGCGGTGCTTCAGCCCTGAATTATAAATCATAAGCTGTTCTGCTTCAATAAACTACCCTTCCTCAACATGGGGCCTTCCAGATGCTTTGGGCCGTGACTTCCATCAGTCACAGCCATTAAAGCCAATAGTCATGGATAAAGAGGCAGTTGTGGTAGATCCTAGTCATGATGAACCGTTCGGGTCCGGATGCAATGACAGCCTGTGGGCAATTATAAAGAAGTGAATGCTTCTGCGTGGAAGGCTGGCGCATTCTGCCCTCATGGGGTCCTTTATCCACCATAGTTTTTACCCTGAGCTTCACAGGAGCCATCTCACAGGTGGTGAACCTATTTGTGGGGGGATGGCGCTCAGCACCAAGGATAGCTCCCATAGGAGGCACCGGCAGCCCCTGGGCTTCTGATGGCTTCCCGGTGGTTGGGCTGGGGCGGGACAGAGAATGGGGAACACACAGGCCAAGGACAATATCATGCCAACCTAAAGTTTAGGGCTGCATCTGGATGAGGCCAATGAAGTGTCCTTCCGGACTGTCAGAAGTGCAGAAAGCAAACACAGGCATGGCGTGAGTGAAGTAAATAGCCCATGCAATTAGGGCTGGGAGTAAATTCACTTTCAGACGAAGAGGATCGTTGTTCTGCTTTCTGGAGATGGTTCGGAGTGCAGAAAATTCTAGCCAGTGAGGTGAGTGAGTGGTGGGGAGGGCAGGGGAGCAGCAGCGTGCTTTGACGTGGATTTTTTTTTTAAAGTTATGGGTTCGTGTTTCTCGTGCTCTGCCTGGGCAGTCGCACTCGCGCGCATGGCAGCGAAGTCTGCACAGAGAAGCGCCGTGGAGGCAGCCTTGGCAGAAAAAACAGGAACTTGTCACGGGCGGAGCTGAATCAGCCAGACGGTTCGCTTCGAAATCCCGCTGCTTCTAAATGTGTCCACTTGGTTGCGCTGCAGCTTCAGAGATGTCCTGCCAGAAGCAAAGCAAAGCAAAGCAAAGCTGAGCTGAGCTTCCCCTGCTGCTTGCGCTTGCACCGAATCGCCAGGGGAGAGGAATTCTGCAGAATTCATAGCCGAGCTCCATCCCATTAACATGGCATGTGGGCACCGTGTGGGAGATGCTGCCAGACTTTCCTATATGGGAGAGAGAAAGCAAAGTCTTCCATCAATGTACACCTGTCTGATCCACTTGTAATTGAAAGAGCCCCTGCCTCACTGGGGCAGGGCAAAGGCGAGGCTGGGAGTCACGCTGCTCTTTCCGAGGCATTTGTAAGTATTGCTCAGCTGATGTTGATGTTCACTCTCAACAGAGATTCTGGAACAAGCTTTATTGGATCCAGAACAGGTGGTGTCCTCTCAAATATTATAGCTGTTCAGTGGGATCCCCTGAGTTAGGGCACAATCCTTTGCATGTTTAGACGAGAAAGAAAAACGGAAAAGTCCCATTGCTCTGAGCTTCCCCAGTCACCACGCGGGGAGTGAGGACTTTCTTGCTTGGGGCTGAAGAGGCAGGGAAGGTGCCCTTAGGGCCCCATGAAGCTGTCGAGGGTGGCGCTGGGGAGAGTCGGCTGCCTACCTGGGTCGATTCCCTGTTGGCGCCTTTGCCTCAAATAGAAGCCAAAGGTTGCCTGAACTAGAGCAATGTAGCGTCTTGATTAAACTCTTTCTTAGCCTCCAAGGAGGGTCCAGATCCACGTGGAAGCAGCGTGATGTCACCTCCATCATCTGAAAAAAGGGGAACTGTGTTCACTAAACCGTTGCATGTGCAAACGGCGCCCCCCCCCCCCGCCGGCTTGTGTGCTCCAGTTCAGAAAATGGCCTTGGCTTGCACATCAGAGAGAGCTTTGTGTGTCTGCCAAGATACTTTTGACAGCGCAGCTTTATGGGTGTGTAAAGCTGCTGAAGAGGAAAGGCCTGAAGAAATAACAAGGCTGTAGAGATCTTGCAAACAGCTTGGTCAGCTGAGGCGCGAAGTCCGGGGTAAGAGATCGACTGGGCCTCTTCCTTTCGAGCAATGAAGCAGATGCTCCAACTCTTTGCTAGGAATCGGCACTCTTTTCTGCCACCTGTTCCTGGTAAATCATTACCTCTGGGTGCTTCCAGACATCTGTGCTACGGTCTGCCTCTCTCACCAGCATTTACAGAAGGGGTGTAATCAGGTTATATCTTCTCATTGCTGCATCCCTCTGTTTTTTAATTTCCCTTTCCCCCTTTTTACTGCGGTAACCTCTGCAAGGGCAAAAAGCAAAGCAGCCGTTCAGCATTTTGTGTGGACAGGAAAATGCACGACTGAATCACGCGGGGAGGAATTGTCCCTGGAGAGAAGGGATGCACTTCCCTCCTCTCTTGCTTGCCATGAATTTCCAGTTGCAAAGCCATGTTGTTGCATGCAGAGCAAGCCCTTTCTCCTCGCCCAGCTTACTTAGAAAGATCTTATTCCATCGAACAAAGCAGCACTTCCCTCTGAGCAAACATGGGCAGATCTCCTTAGCATGATTACATTTAGGTCCCACCCTTGTTCCTCTTGCAGGAAAACCAAGGCAGTTTAGAAGGTTTCATGCCTCTCCATTTTATCCTCACAACAACAACCCTGCGAGGTACATTAGTCCGAGAGGTCATGACTGGCCCAAAGTCACCCAGCTGGCCAGATCCCCTGAGTCCCAGCCCTCCACACTTAACCACCACACCCCACTGGCTCTCAGATATGACTGGAATTCTCTGAATGGTGCTTGATCACATTTGCTTATTCATTCCTTTCCTTATTTTTAATTTCAGATTTCATGCTGTAATAGAGGTAGTGTGAAATCGTATGAGAATTAACTTCTTTTTTAAAGGAGACAAGAAGGTGAAACTGATGCAGATTTAATCACTTTCCACTCCTTTGCTTTCTTATAGAAAAGGAATTGGAAAGCAAATACCAAGGAGTCTGTTCCAAAAGGCTAAGACCTTTTTATTTAAAACTTATTTTACTTGTTAACTTATTATGTATTTATAGGTTTTAAATTTTTAAGCCGAGATGTTACCGGGCTTTTTAATTTTTAATTGTTTTAATTGTTATTTATATGTTTTAATTATGTTGTGAGCCACCCTGAGGCTTTGTTGCAATGGGGGCAGCATAGAAATGCTTTAAATAAATGAAATAAAATAAATAAAATACTGAGAGAGGCTGGGCGGGATGGGATGAGGAACCAAGCAAATGCCGTTTTCCAGTCCAGTTGTGCAACTGACCAGAAAAAAAAATCAAGACTTGAGTTTAAAACAGACTAGAAAAAGTGGCCAATTTCCTATTCTGGTTTGTGATCCTGGACAGAGCAATCGGGATGTGCAACCTAATTGTAGCCCTCTTGACTCACACGTCTTCGGCACACTCGCCTGCACTGCAAGTGCCCCATTTGAAATTCCAGGGTAGCTTTTCCCCACCTGGCAGGAGCAAAATGCATGCATCTGCTAGAAACAGATCACCCCTTTGGAAATTGTCATTTTGGGGTTGCTGGGCATATAAATGTGCATATGCGTGTGACCGGGGACATGTGGCTGCACAGCTGAATGGGAGGGGACCACAGTCCTTGGGGAGGGTGTGTGGAACGTCTCTGGATGAGAGGTGGACCTACAAATCACAGAACGGTAGAGCTGGGGGGTGCCAGAGGGCCACGGGGTCCATTGTGGGCGAAACATTCTCCAGACCACGCCATGAGAGCCATCCCAACTCATCACCCTTTCCTACCAGTTTCTACCCCTGTGGTCCACTATTATCCCCACTGCCTGAGTTTCCTTGTCTTCCATCATGCCATTTTCTCCTCTTTGCTTGGCATATGCTATTTCCACATTCCTCTTTTCTAGCTGGGCTTGTTAAAGCTATTATACTGGCTTACAGGCCAATGTACTGGCTATTGTACTGGCTTACAGGCCAATATATTATACTGGCTTACAGGCCAAGGCATGGCTATTATACTGGCTTACAGGCCAATATATTATACTGGCTTACAGGCCAAGGCATGGCTATTATACTGGCTTACAGGCCAATGTACTGGCTATTGTACTGGCTTGCAGGCCAAGGCATGGATATGTACGTTAACCAAGCCATTCTGCAATGACTGTGCATGTAAGTCTTTGAGGACAAAAATCTGTGGGGAAGAAAGCAAGTCCGTGAGTAGCACCCCAGTGTCCCATTCAGCCTGAGTGGCACTGGGATCCACCGTGTGTGCCATGGAGAGGCAGCAGTTCTTAAAGCTACAGGAAATGAGCAGCAATATCGAGAATCAGAATTTGGTATGACATTTTGTTTGGAATCATCCATTTTATTTGCTAAACAAAGTTCTTATGAATATTTACTAAGTTCTGCTGCAATTCAGTTGTCAGATATTGTCAAATGTTAATAAAACCTGTAGGTCAGTCAAATGAAGTCCCAAAGTCACATTCTTATTCTTATATTTGTGTTATTTATATTTTTATTTGTATTCATATCCCAATTATTCCCGGTGAGCAGGACTGCTACCATGTCCAATGACTGTCAAAAGTTGACTGATTCAAGTGAACTGTCAAATACTGAGAACTACTGCATGGCAGCTGTCAAAGAGTAGAAAGTAGGAGTGGGGAAGAAGAGCAAACAACACCGAAGAAAATATGTGAGAAGCAATTATAAGGAGGTATGCAAAATCCTAGATTGTACGACCAGCACACCAAACACAGCATGAGCAAACACAGGTCCTACGCGTCAAATGCTAATTGTCATGTGCCCAATATTGCCAATTATCGTCTTCTTTTGCAAGATGCCTGGATATCAGATCTGTAGGTAAAATGTTATACTGCAGGATGTGCAGATCTCAAAGTATACCCTGAACATGAGCGTCATGGAAATCACCAAGGAGAACCTCTGTGTGCGGATGGGCAAATGAACTGCTGGCTCTGGGGGTCTGGGCCTGTTATTTGGTCGTCTGGTCTGTGCATCTCGTTCCTACAGGAAGGAAGATGGCGGCGCTGAGTGCTGCAGGCGTGGGGTTCCAGCGAGGGCTGCACTCACCACAAGCACGCTCAGCAGCATAAAGGCATCTTGTTTGCATTCAGGGGTCTCGCTGAGCTAGACGGTGGCTTTTTGGGTCATGCCTCTTGGCTCCAACCTTTGATCCTTTTGGTATTGCTCAGCCCCCTTCCCCCTCCAGTTTTAGCTTTCACAACAGGGCTCAGTCTATACGATCTGCACAATGGCCCCGTTCTAATCCTCCTGCAAGTTCGTACAGCCAAGAAGTCTGAAAGCGGATGCTGAGTCTACCCTTTGAGCAACTGTTTCTTTCTTGTTAACTCTTGGGCTTCGGGCCGTGAACATGCATTTTGGCTGAGGAGCTACCTTAGAGCACTCAGGGAAATCTGGTTGCAAGAATGCTTAAGGGGAAGCTTATTTTTATCTGTTTGTAGAAAAATACCATTTCTGCAAAATGCTCCTGGGCATGAGATGGACTGATCTGACATGACTCAGTCCTGCTGGTATTAGCTCATCATCACCATCAAACCTGCCAGAGCTGTTGCGAAAGACAGAGGGCACTGCCCAGGCCTGCCGACGAGGGGCGTGGGCCATTTATCTCAACCTGCTGTTAGCTTGCCCGGCCCGGCCCCGCAGCGGTCCCTCTGGCAGGATGAGCACCGCAACAGAGCCATCCAGATGCTCTGGTGTGAGCTCATAAACGCCACCCACTCTTCCGGAGCTTTTGCCAAGGGAGGGGTGTCCTGCCCAGGCCTGTAGGCAGAGGCGTTGTGGAATATCCAGCCCTAGTAAGTGTTCTGTGTAACTCAGTCACAAGCAAGCTTGCTGCCCTCCAGATGTTTTGGATTACATCTCCCATCAGCTCCAGCCAGTTTAGCCAAAAGAAAGCAATCGTTGGAATTAGATTCGTGGAGTTGAAAGGGGCCATTGAAGTCATGGAGTCCAGCCCCCTGTGCAGTGCAGGAGTCCAGTGTAAGGTCTCTCTGCTGCCCAGTCTCTCTTTGGGGACCTCCAGTGATGGATTGCTCTCCACCCCTCTAGGTAGGTGGCTGGCTCCACTGTCTGGCTCCCCTCACCTGAGTCCTAAATATTGGAGAATGCCAGACCGCCTACCCCTTGCTAGCTCAGGCACTGTACTGTGAGCATCACTCGCTGCTAGTAGAAGCGTTTCTCCATCGAGCGGATGAATCATGGCACCCATATGCGCCCTGTCTGCCCCGGGACAGAACAGGAGCCAGCAAGATGCATGCACTTCCTCACCTGGCTGTACTGATAAGACTTGCTCGGCAGAACTGCCTGTTAAGACATGTCTATGCAGAAGTTTTCTGAGTTTCTACATCAGTAGTACTGTGCAGAACTGAAGGAATGCACAGGGGTGGTGGAGGAAGCAAATGCACCAGGAAATGTAAGGTATTTTGTCCTCCAGGGTGTCTTTGCACCAACAGATGGGACTCCGCTAGTAGTCTGTATGATGCTGTCTCTTAGTTGCAGATCACGTGTGCTTGGGGTGGAAGAAAAATGGTGAAAGTGTACCCAGGATGAATCGTATGCACATTCAGTGATTCCATATGCTTCCAGACTGAAATCAAGGTATCAAAAATCAAGCTGGAAAAGGTGAGACAGCTGAGTTAACACATCCTATCTGGAGAGACTTTACAGCAGAAGAATCTGTCCAAGATTGTATCTAATCTTCTGTCTCATAAAGCACGGGCATCTTAGATTGTTAACGTCTGTTTTGCTGCATGTTGATTGGTTTCTGTTTAGTGTTTTTTTTTCCCAACTTGGTGCAAAACATTTCACTTTCAGCTTCTAGCTGCACCTCTCCGGTGGACGTTGTGGCATGTGGAAGCTGGCAGCCTCACTTGTCATGACCTAAGGCCAAGCGCCCACAGATCCAGAGTTCTCCAACAGCAGCCGTGCTGGGGAGGAGGCAGAGCTGCGCTGAACTGACGTGCTCTTCGCCTTGGATTCACTAGAAACTGGGGATGCATTACTGTTCTCTGAACCTGAGAAATGGACCTCCAATTCTGCCAGCGAACAGGAAGGCCCCAGAGAGCATTCCCCAGGCGGATCCTTGGCACTTCCCGGGAGAAGGCAGTGACTACGAAAAATAGTGCAGAAGCGACACCTGAGGGTGACGGAGCTCCCAGAAGGACCATCCCAGCTTGGCAGTGGCTGCAGGCCAGTGCTGGGCAAGGTGTCTCTCACATTAGCTGAAGGATTGGCAGCTGTGAGCCATGTGATCCATGGATCCGTGGCCAAGGATCTATGATCTGTGATCCATGGCCAGGGACCTATGGGCTGCTGCCTGCTGGGCTCCCCTGGATCTTCGCCTGGTTGCTTGCAGAGCTGCACCAGTCCGCCGCCTTCCCAGTGTCCTCTTGGCTGGACTGTGCCTCTGGCGGAAAGCGGGATGGAGCTGGATGCCTGCCCTCTCTCAGCTTTTCCCTCTCCCCACTAGCCATTTCCCTTGCCTGGCAACTATGGATGGCTGTCATCTGCCAGCCTCTCAGGATCCTGAACTGGTGTGTGCACAGCATGTTTTACCTCTGTTTTTCAAAAGACGTGAGGCTTTTATTCCTGAATAGTCAAGCGAACACTTTGTATGCGAGAGCCAGTGTGGTGCAGTGGTTAAGAGCCTGGGACTGGGACTCAGGAGTTCTGGGCTCTAGGCCCCGCTCAGCCATGGAGCCAACTGGGTGACTTTGGGCCAGTCACAGACTCTCAGCCCAACCTACCTCACAGGGTTGCTGTTGTGGGGATGAGATGGAGGAGGAGATGTAAGCTGCCTTGAGCCCTTTGTAGGAAAAAGGCAGGATATAAATCGAAAAATAAATAAATAACTATGCATATTAGGATGAGTCTGCTGTGGCATTTGGGTTATGTGGTAGCTGTGGGATTTTGCATTTCACTCTATGGCTCGGGTGGCGTGGCATTTGCGGATATCTCTCCCTGGCATATAAGCAGAACTGGGGATGCGGTGGTAAGTTCCGTCTGGAAAATCCCTCTTGGTGTTTCCTGGTGACAGCCTGAAGAAGTTGAAGCGAGCAGGGTGTTTTCCCAACGCGCAGCTCCTGGCCATTGCAGCCCTCAGGGGGACACCTGTGCTGACGTCCTGAGGCCATTTTGGAAATGGCGCCAGCTGGGCCGCTGAAGTCTCTCAGATAGCGCTGCAGCATCCGTAGGCATGCAGCATCCATCTGCAGACACAGCAGGGAGCTGGCAGTCAGACGCTTGGTCTCCAGTTGGCTCTTGCTCTAATAATAGCCCAGCTATCATTGTCTACAGAGCAGCTGTGAAGGTCGTTTCAGTTTAATAAGGATACTGGAGCAAATAGACAAATACCTCCGTGATTAATGGGTTATATTGTCTTGGTAAAGTCACGGACTAAGAATGAAAAATTCTTAATTGGCTGATTTTAATGGGTTGAAGCTGTTTATTGCTTGTATTATGTTATTAACTATTATGTTTTTAACTGTTTTTACAGTATGTTTTTAATGTTTCTGTATTTTGTTTTTAATCTGGATTTACTGCTACCTAATTGGAGTACCTTTTTGGTTTGAAAGGCAGGATAGAAAATAAACAATCAAATACACACTCTCACCCTATTATTTATCTTGAGTTGCTCTGAACTTGGCATTTTAACTTGGCTTCTATGGGCTCCTTTACACACCCTCCCAACAAATTTTCCTTTCTGGGCCTTTCTATATGTTCCACTCCACAACCACTAGGTGGTGCTGTGGTATAGCGAGAGTGCACACATACCTGAGGATTTTATGCCATTCTCCTCCCGCCCCAAGCCCCAGGTGATGCGAAAGCGAGACAGCTGGGGGTGGGTGGGAGAAGGGGGCTGGACTGATGGCCCCCCTTTCACCTGCTCATATCCATTTCGTTCACTCCCCCAACCTGGACCCCTCGTGCTATTTTGAACAAGGACTCCCACCAGTCTTGCTCACTGGCCATGCAGGCTGAGGCTGATGGGAGATGAAGTGGCATCTGGAAGACTACATTTTGATTTGGGCATTGCATGCTGCAGGAAACAATCTTATGGCCTTTAGGCAGCATCCGGGGGCCCTAGGATAGTTTGGGCTCCCAACTCCGAGGCTGGAGATGGTGCTCTGCCTTCGATGCTCCAGAGCTGAGTGGCTCCGAAGTTCCTTCTGCTCTGCATCAGATCAGCTTGAGCCTTGGAGGTTTATTTATTCATTTAAAACTTTTCTAAACCATCCCATTATAGACGTCTCGGGACAGTTTTACAACGCCATGCGCTCATCTCCCTGTGCTGAGGTTTAGCTGCATCTGGGGACCAGCAGGCATTTTCCTGTGCGTTCTCTTCTTGTTGGAAAGTGACCATCAAGCTACTTGATAAGCTGCCAGGCTGGTGCATCCTCCAAGCCCTCCATGACAGCATATTCGAAACAAGCTCCGTCGCTGAACCAAACTCTTCCAAACCTCCTTCCACAGTATCTGTTTTCACCTGAAGCAAAGTATTCTTAGCTCCACCACCACATTTTAATTCCTGGGATTCTTTGGGAGGTGTGTGTGTGTGTGAGCGAGTGAACGCTGGAATAGTTAAACCCATATATAGTAATGATGGCATGCAGCCTAGATTTGCCCTGCCCCTTATTTCACCCATAGACATAGGAGTGTAGGAGACACTGCTTCTTGTTCTTTCGCAGAGCCTAAGGGCTGAGCTGGCCAAGCAGCTTCACTCAAGAGGGGCATGAACAGAGGTGCTGCGCATTCCAAAGGCCTCTGGAGAGCTCAGTGCAGCAGAGGGCGCATGCACCGGACACGCTGCTCCTGTTCCAGAGCCGAGATGAGATCTTCAGGCAGGCCTGCCTGAGGCGCGCGAGCTTTGTTTGTTTCTCTGCTGCTCAACAGCCAAAGCTCTCTGGGCGTTTCGCAACAATTAATCAAATACAAAAGGTACAATAAAAATACAAATACAACAAAACAAACACAGTGTCAAACTCAAGTGTGCAAATCTGAACCAGTTATGATCCCAATATGCAAAAATATAAAACAGCTTAACATCTAAAACATTTTCATTGCAAACTAGGCCTACTTAAAACAGCAGGCATAATCCATTATATGCAATTAAATGCTTGGGGATAGAGGGCACTTTTAAACTGATGCTGAAACGATGACGGTGCCGGTATCAGGTGGTCTTCAGCCGGGAGACCTTTCTGCAATTGGGGGCCATCGATGAAAAGGCTCTCCTTGCTGCCTCGTTCTGGGCCTTCCTTGGAGGTGGCAGTCTGGGGAAGGCCGCAGACGGGGATCGTAGGGTCTGGGCAGCTCGGGGCTGGGAGAGGCCTTCCATCAGGCCATGAGGCCCCAAGGCACCTTTCTGACTAAGCCTGCCTGGCATTGCACCTTAACACGGTGTTGATAAGCAGGTTCCTTTCCCTGGTGGGCGTGTGGCGTGGCTGTCGAGAGATTTCTGAGCCATCTTCTGAACTGCTTCCCTTTCCTGTATGATACTTCGTGGTGCTTGAATCATCCTCTGAGCATGAATCATGGCTAATGCTGTGGGTCGCAGAGGAACTATTCCCATTTATCTGCCTCTCCTCATCAGTGAGTAACGACAGTTATGGGCAGCCTTTATTGCCCTTGGATTTCTAAAGGGAGGCCTGAAGCTACAACAACGCCTCTCTGTGTGGCACTTAACCAAGACTCTGTTACTGATCAACTCACTATCTCAGCAGCAGCAAAAAGGATCAGTGATAAAGTGGTGCGGGAGGAGGCTGCCGGAAAGAATTTTGACTCATACGTCAGTGGGAACAAATGCCCTCAGATGAAAATTGAGACCCCCTTGTGAACTTGCGGTCTCTCTTTTGCTGTCCAGGGTAGCTTCCTGAGATAGCCCAATGTTGTACGTTGCTGAACATGGGTTTCTCCTCCCATAGGCTGCCTTCTGAAGCAGAGCTTGCTATGCAAAATTGCTGGAGATGCTTGAGTCTAGGTCAAACTCTGGTCTGACCTTTTAAAGCCCTCTCCTGATTAAGATCTGGGTCAATTCTGAAGGACTGCCCCTTCGCACAGGGAGCTGCCCAGACCTTGAGCTCAGCATCTGAAGCCCTGTTCTGCATGCATCCACCTGCTGGGGTCTTGCAGGTGTGGGAAAGGGCCTTTTTGGTAGTGGTCCCCAGCTAGGTACTGTCCTCAGCTGGCAAGTATTGTAAGGTAGACAGCCTGTTGCCCTGCTGGTATTTTGGAGAACAAAAATGTGTATAATCGTTATAAATAAATGCCTTAATCAAAATGTGGTATCTATGTTAAACATTTTAATACAAAGCAAAAATGGTGACCACTTCCCCTCTTTCTCCCTGGCCTTACACTGCCATTTTTAGTATTATACCATGACTTCTGCTACCTAGTGTACTGTTGGAGCTGAAGGAATGGAAGTGGCAGGAGGAAACCTCCCAGTATCCACCTGCCTCTTCCCCAGTACTGAAGGAAGGGCATCACTCTGCACCAAGCGTCTTGACAGAAGTACTTTTAAGCATGGCTCAGAACTTTTAAGAACGGAATGGATCTCTCTCCGCTTCTCTCTGCCAGGCTCCACATCCTGCTGGCTGACCCTCCCTTGCTATGGAATAAAGCAGCTGCCTGAAGGAGTGGCGGACGGGAGGCGGGGACGGGGGTGTCGGAGAAGAAACGGGTGCGCACCTGCTCGGCCATGCCCAGGTTTGCCCGCTGCCTTCAGGCTGGCTGCAGGCTGTCTCGCCCTCCACCCTGAGTCCACGTCCATCGGCTGGTCCAGCTGGCTTTGTGCATGGGATGGGGGGGGTCACGCCCTGGCCTTCGGCCAGGGGGCGGACTAGCTTGGGGCAGCTCTGGGAACGTTCCTGGGTGCCCCCTTTTGGTGCACAGCCAGAGGGATCTGCATCCAGCAGCCGACCTTGTGTCCCCTTCTGTGGCCAAGCGTCCTCTTGCCTTCCCACTTGTGCGTTGGGCCCCTCACCTTGGAAAGGACTGGGGCAACCGGAATGACTCCAGGGCTGAAGGCTCTCCTTCCACCAAATGGTTGCAGGGCCATTCTAGACACTGCTCCTCTCCCTTCTCTTTTGCGACGGTGGCCGACATGTGCTGGGGTCATGACCCCTTTTTGTTGTCCCCAAAACTTTGCAGGTCTGTTCAGCTCATAATTTTCAGCTAGATGGCAGTTGTTTAGGTTAAGACATCAAAAGAGCTGTTTGTGGATTTGTTGGCAGCAACCAATATTCTGCAAGGCAGAGAAGAGTTGGAATGGTCTATCCCTCCCTCCTTCCCTGTGATTCTCATTCTAACCAGTTTTTGCTCCCCATTTTCAAGACCTGGCTTCCAGAGTTCCTGAAAATGGCTTGTTGCACTCAGAACATCCAATACCTGTTCTTAATACTTGTAACCAAGCATTGCTCAAATGGTGGCATTTGACCTTTTCCTGGTCTGCTTTCGCTCTTTGACAGCATAAGGCACTCCGGATTATCTTATCTCTCTGTGCTGTACAGTTCTTGAGAAAGGAAATGGAAAGGTGAGATAATCCTTTGCCATGATCTCTAAAAACATCTCTCCCCTTGCAAACTAACTGAGCTGCATGATGCCAGAGTCAAGCTGCTCAGCCACCGGAATTTGGGATATGACAGCTGCATTTGGTCTTTACTGCCCCCCCCTCATCCTGCTGCACTAATTATGCCAAAATCAATGTTAATTTGTGCACTTACAGTGAAGGAATATGGGAGATAGTATACCCTTTCATTACGATGAAAATTAAATATGAAAATGGAAATCCATGGAATATATAGAATTACTGAGGGGAAAATTTCCTTGAATTGCAGGGAAAGTAATATGATATGAGTGAGGGTCACCCTAAGTTGGAGATGACCTGATGGCGCTTAACAACCAAAGCGATATGAGGAAAACCAGTGCTGGCCAGTCAAGAGACATGCATGACACAAACATTGGATTCATACAGTACTGCGCTAGGGCCCAGTCGAATGCCCTGGCTGCAGGTTGGCCTCCACTTGGGGGCATATGCGCAACCAACGCATGAGGAGCAGCACTGGGGAACTTCTACTTCCAAGTACCTTTTCATGCCGTCTCATTCTGCTTTGCAGTTTTGCTTGATTTAGAATTTCACAGATCATCTATTTTTATATAATCATTATTCTAGTCCAGATTTTTAAGCGAAACAACCTTGCTGACACTTCCTATCTCAGCATGGTTGTGAATCTCAGCATGGTTATCCTCCGGACTGCACATGTTTCCCAGTCTGCAGTTCTTGGCTCAGAAGCTGCATACGAAATACATATTTCAGGAAAATGGCATCCATAAATAGACTGGGGGGGGTACATAATTTTGGACTCATCACCACCATAATAATTATACCAAATTATGTTTGCTGAGAATGTGCAGTTTGCCCTTAATATTTAAATTGTAAGGTTACCTTTTAAAAACGTATCACAGGCAATCAAGGTCCAAACTGGTTTCGCAAGCAAAACATTGAAGAAGTAGGCTGGAATTCCTTCAAGGGCGTTTGAGAGCCTTGGAACTTAGATTATTTAACGACAGAATCAGCTTTGTAACTAAATGGGCAAGAGTTGGCACATTCATTGCTCTGACTTCTTATAATGGGAGGCATCAACACAGGAGTCTTGTTGTATAAATCATTGTAGGAGTAAAATAAAACTGGAGGACGTCCAAACTGAAGTGGTGAAATTGGAAAAAATTCTGTGCTGTTAGCCCAAGTATGCATGTCAGCACTGAATGGGGTCATTTTAAGAGGCTTGAGAAAGAAGCATGGGTCAAAGGCGCATAAATATACATTTGAAAATGGGCTTCAGAATGAAACATTCATTTTAAAAATATGGTCTTAATGCTAATTCTAGCCTGGGAAACCTTGAGCCTTACTAGAAAGTACAGCTGGATACAGCTGTAAGATTTTGTTCACACACACACAAAACTAGTTCATCTCACATTTGTCACCAGTAGCAGGATTCTTCTTCATTTTCAAAGATCTCTGCAGACATTTATGTAAAAACCAAGTCATCACAGACAATTTTGCAATGTGATAATTAGCACCATTACCATGTTTTTAAAATGAATGCTGTCTTCTAAGCTGCATTTTTAAATGCAGCTTTATGGGCTTTTGGCTTGTCCTTCTTTCTGTAATTCTGAAGAAGACCCAAGATCTGAGCCAAGTTAAGGTTGTAATATAAAACTGCACGTATTTTTTCACAATCCTGAAGTTTCATATCCTACAAATCATTGACCTTTGAGAAACAGAAGAATTGTAGCTAGCCAGGCTGGGGGAAGAACTTACTCTAGTCCAGTTTTTTAAGCGAACCAACCTCGTTGACACTTCCTATCTCAACATGGTTGTGAACCTCAGCATGGTCTTCCTTCAGACTGCACACATCTCCCAGTCTGCATACGAAATACATATATCAGGAAAATGGCATTCAAATATAAATGCCCATGCTGTTTGCAAAAAATCACAGACACAAGAGAAATGGGACAGAATGCAATTATGAATGAATGTTCGCAGAACTAACATGGCCCCTCCCATCTAGGCATGTTGCCTTGCCAGAGGTGAGGGCCCTTTCCGGACAGCAGAGTCTCTGGCAGCTTGTTGACACAGTGTGTATGGAAACCCTGGAAGCCCGACTTTCAGGACCTGAGCACGCATTTCTAATTAAAGAAGAAACAGAATGCATTTCTCTTAGTGGTTTCTTTTTTAAGAAGCAGCAACCAAAACTGTTAATCTGGCATCCCAAATTGAAGACAATATATTTGACGTCCTGCAGGCAAGCAAACTGTTCTTCCTGGGCTGGGTGCAGCTTCTGCAAAGAGTCCACAGGAAGTCTGTGATTCAGAGCGCTCTTTGTGATGGACACCTGATGCTCAAACATTGCGGTGAATCACACTTCCAGGGTTATAGGCAAAGCCCACAGCATGTCTGGTGCCAAAGCAATTCACGTTACAAATTCCTCAGTGCATTCCTTTTGTGTGAAAGTGCATGATTGGAGACTCTGCCCTGCCAATAAACTATGCGGCGTGGAGTGTCTGTGAAGCAACCCATGGATTACCCGGCAGATGATCATCATGGGTTGTCCTCCCTCCGTTTCCTCGGTCCTCCTGTGGCGAGTCCATGGCAGGAACGATCTTGCCTTCCCCTGCCATTGCTGACAGCAAGCTCTCTTTCGCTTGCTGCAGTTTCCCTTTGCGCTTTACCTTCTGTTCTTTCAAAGGTCACTCTTCTCAGTCTCCAAGTCGACAGCCAGTAACAGCCTCTCCAGAGTGCACAAGCAGCACATTGAAGAGGCTGTCCATGGTTCACCACCTATTTCTGCAGAGGCTGAAAACAGGGAGCTTTTCCTTTCATCTGACAGTTGTCAAAAGCCAGCTGTCAAGGGAAAGCAAAGCCGTCAGTGATCTTTGCTCACAAAAGGAAGAAGCGAGTAGGTGGACCCCTTCATGGTAAAATCCTCTCAATGTTTTGGCTGGACTGGGCTTTTCTCAGCGTCCCTTTTCAAGACTCTCAGTGCTTGGGAAAGTGGGAGAGTGTGAGCCACCCATTTATGGGAACTTAGAGCTTTGACAGCTGTCAAAACTCAGGCTTCCTTTTAAAATGAGGAATTTGACAAGCCTACCCAGGGTGTTTTGATAGGGGCATACCTGTACCTGCCCCAGTCAAATAAGTAAACATATTGAACTTTTAATTTTGGTTATATTTGTAGGCTGGAATTTTATACTGTGATTAATTGTATTTGTATTTTCATTGGGGAGGTTGGTATTTTGATTAATTGCTGTGAACCACCCAGAGAGTTTTGGCAGACAGTAATAAATAAACAAATGAACAAGCAAACGTGAATAGCGTTTGCCCTCCCCATTTTATAAAGTAAAACTCCACAGATTCCCTTCCACACACGGTTCCCGCCACTTACACAAGGGAGATTTAGCAGTCCAGATGATCGGGAATGGAGGATGCAGCCTTTGCAGGATGTAGGCTCCCCCTCAGCACCCACGTCGACCGGATCTAAATGAGATCCAGCGTGTCCATAAAAGGCAATCGGGGAATTATATCATGCATGAGAAGAAACACAAGCGATGTGCTTTATTGTGAACACCAGAGGAATTTATGGGTGTGCTTTATCTTGGAATATTTCAAATCTTAAGAGATGACGAGAAGTTTTCATCTTTGTGGTCTTCCATTAGTCTTTATAAATGAAAGTAATTAGCCCCCCCTTGTCTGCTCATAGACTTTGTCAGTCATCCTCCGGTGTCATGAGTTTTGTATTTGGATAGATTGGCGCAGTCTGTGTTTCCGTTTTTGTTCCTAAAAGAGAAGGGCAAGCATTTGTCAGTTTTTCTCCTCTTGGCTATTATTACAAAAGCGCGGTGGCGCTAAATGCTTTGGGGATTTATGATTATCTTTTGGCTGGGAGGCAAAAAATGCACTTTACTTAAGAAGGCCTTAAGCTTCTAAATGGGGTCTGTTGGGTGGCTTCATGTTTTTTAATAGTATTGTCCCTGTAATTGCTGTGTTTTTACATATTTTAAAGTATCTCTGTTATTGTAATCAATGTTGTTGTTTCAGAGCTAGGCTGGCAGAGTTATGCTGGGAACTGTAGGCCTCTTTTCTGTCTAATCTTGCCCAGGATTGCACCTTAAATATGTTTAAAATATTTAGGTAGTCCAAAGCTGAGATTCAGTACTTAACCTCATCACTTTGTGATGATTACACACACACACACACACACCGAGTATGACGTGTTCCTTTCCCCCAGTTCCAGCCCAGACTTGCCATGTCTGCAGAGGGAGAAGGGCAAACAAACACAGCCGGCCTCACGCATAACCCCGCACACAAACGCCACATGGACTTGTGGAATTTGCCGGCACCAGTGGTGGAGATGCCCATGATCTTTGATGGCCAGCATCCCTTGGTGGCTGGTAGCTGGGTGGAGCGTCCATGTTCTAAGGGAGCATGCCCAGGATCCCCTTCAGTGGTTGGTGGGTAGCAGTAGTGGAAGAACCCAATTGCTTTCATGGCCCTTCTGGCGTGTGCCCAGAAGCATTGGTTGCTCATCTCTCGAGTATTGGAAAGGACGGAGCTCCAGTCTGATCCATCAAAGCATTTCTTCTTCTTGATTTTATTTATTTCATTTCTATTTTTCCCAGTAGCTGAAGCTTTCAGGACAGTTCACAAAAAATAACACATCACAATGCAAGCTAATATCATTTTACTATGATAAAACATAGTATTGATAGCATACAACATTTATAACATTTATAAGCAGCTAAAGCAGCCTTACCCAACCTGGTGGCCTTCAGAGGCATTTGGACTGCAGCTAGTTCCCAGGATTCCCATCCAGCAGGGCCATTGACTGGGTATTCTGGGTGTTGCAGCCCAAATCTGTCTGAAAGGTGTAAGGTTCGGAAGAATGAACTAAAGCATTTATAATAAGGTACCGCACCTGGTAGAAACAACCTGTCCTTTCACACACAGTCTCTCTCTCTTTCTAGCACACACACAAGGCTCAAGTGCCCTGAAATCAAGACCTGGTCTGTCTTTTAGGCTGCTGTCCGCTCCAGGTGAATCACAAGCATAACACAATACAGTGCAAATAACACAACCAGTTATAACATGTTACAAGCTAAATGCCTGCGCTCGCTTGCCTTGTGCCAGGTGAAGATGCCTATGCAGTGTGTCAGGGCGCTTTTAGAACGTTGCACAGCCGCTGACTTTTAGTTTGGTTTTATTCTCTTTTAAAGTTATGGTATTTTGACTATATTTTGCAATGTCATTGGAGCTTCTGGTTTCGGGTTTTGCTTTGTGAACCACTCAGAGATTAAATAGCAAAATAGCAAAGAAGAGGGGCTGTCTGTCCATTTTTTGAAAACACTGTTCAGCTTAGCATAGTACATGATCACCAAAAGACAAGCCAACACTTAAAAACTTACACACACACACACACACACACACACACACACACACACACACACACACCTTTTGGGGAGGAAAAATTAACAACTGCCTCCAAGCATTGTGGGAAAATCCTGTTATTTGTCTTGATGCCTTTAGAGATGGTGTGGTTTTGTCTGTTTTAGACGGATGATATTATGATGGTGCATATGCAAATTTCCTTTAGGCGGCTTTAGGGGGAAAAATAGATGAAGACAAATTGCTTCAGATTTGGGATGGGCCGCTCTATTGCTCATCAGCACTGGTACTGGAATAGTGAAAATAGAGAACCCCCCCCCCCTTATATTTATATAGTTTTGACTTTTATGAGGAAAACAAACACTCTGCATACAGATGATGGGATAGCAATTGGTGTGGGTATAATGCTTTCTCCGCAGGCAAACTTTCGAGGTTGACATGAGAGGATCAGAAGATCATATGCAGATGCTACTAACTGACACACTTCCTCAACATTTAATTGAGAAAAGGCAGCATGTCACAAGACAAAGAACTGCTTATTTCACTGGAATTTTCCATGGGGATGTGGCCAGATGCATATCTCCATTTAAAGTCAGTGAAACGGACTGACGGTGCAGGTGTGTGTTTGTTTATGGAGGAGAACACAATGCCAGGCCTTTGTTCAGTGCTGAACAATATGGCTGTATTTATCTGTAAGGTATTCTTGCACATAAGAGCACATCGTGTGTGAGAGAGATTGGGGCTGAGCTGCAGAGGGGAAGTTGTGTCAAGCACCGGGGCTGCTTCACGGGTGAGTATCCAGTGGCGACCCATCCCAACCCTCTTCCTAATGACTCTGAAGATGTGCAGGTGCCTGTTATGGTTGTGCAGATGTGCCAGTGCATATGCACAGGTGTCGTGGTATGTTTGGAAGCGCAGGTGCTCACCAGGATGCTCCCAAATGCTGTGGCCCCTCCATGAACCCCCAAATTCAGGCGGCTGCCTTGACCCGTCTCAGCCAACCCACTGTACTGTTTTCATCCCCCACCAGCAGCAGGCCTTTGGTGGGGTTTTGCTGACCACCCAAAATGGTATCGTTGCAATGAGCAGACTTCTAAACAGTCTTCCAACAGCCCTGGATGGATGGAAGATGGCACATGGCTAACCTACTTGCCCAGGAGGTCTCAGGTAGGTTGTTAATTGCTCTTGTTAATTGGCCCAGTGCTGAGTCTGGGACTCATGAACTTAATGGGGCTGCAGGGGTTTCTAAGGCTCAAATTAACCTTTGCAACTCCATTCAGCCCTACCAGGCACGATGTCAAAGGCAGTGGCAGTCCTTCTGTTGCAGGCACCACCATGGATTGTTCAAGTTAGGAATTTCATTCTGATTTCCTCCTGAGAAGAGGAAGCATATAAAGCTGTATCCCACCCCACGGCCAAAGGCTACATTTGCTTTTTGTGTTCTCAGATCACACTGGTGCTGGTGACTCATTGATCCAAGATAAAAGTGTGTATAGGCACAGATGCTTATCCTGTTCTGTAAACTGATTTGGTTAGCAGTGCTGAGCCTGAGAAAAGCCTGGATTAGCAATAATGCAGACTTAGCTGAAACAGGAGGAAGAGCTGGTGACGTACAGAGGAGGGAGAAATGGCCTCTGGTCAAATCATCCCATCCTTTTTGTTGGAAAAGGTATTCTGCAAATTGAAGTTGGGCATCATCCCCAAGTATTTTGAGCTAGAAATAAATCCCTGTTATGCGTCATCAAGCCCCGAAGGATCATATGCACACTGGGCCAAGATGCATTGGCATGCTGCTTTTCGGGGCATCCTGGCCAACCTTTGGTGCCACTTCAACACAAAACAGTTCTGTCCAGCCGCCTCACCGGCACCCCAGCTGCATCTCAAAGGAGGCCGCTTTTGGGGTCCACCCCTTTAGCCGTCTAAGCAAGCAGATTTTTCCTTTAATCATTCCTATGAGAATGATGAAGTGAAACCAAAGGCCAGAGTTTTTCATGGGAAAAAAAAAAATCAAAACCCAGTATAGTCTTGCTCGGCTTTTACGTACTGAATGCCAGTCATTGTTTATTTCATGCAGAGCTGTGCAAAAGTTGCATATGATCCCAGTCCAGTCGTGCACCTTGAGAAGAACGGAGTGGAATTCTTTGTCATGTGTGATTTTAGGGTTCTCACTTTAAGACATGATAAGGAAAAGAATCCCTAGAATGCAAAACGAGCAGCACATAAAGTGACAGGGGCCAGGATGCTGATAAATGTGGGATTAATTCTTGACACATTTGAGATTATGGGGGCTGAAGTAATTCCAGAGTTTGGGTCTGTTGAGACAGCAAATCCTTTCACTCTGCTCAACTAGACAGTGTAATAATGCTCAGTTCAGAGCAAGGGTAAGTTCAGGAATGCTCGGACCAAGAAGAAAGCCATTACCAATCTGCGTTCCTCTCAGCCAAGCTGGTGAGCAACCAGAATAGCTTCCCCCAGACCAAAGCTATTGGGATGTACACTTAAAACTTTCCACCCACCATGGCCAGCCATTCAAATGAAAGGCAGAAGGCTCAAAAGATGACCAATGGAACATCAGTTCTGGAAAGTTCTTTGTTCACCTAGAATGTGAGGGAAGTACATTCTAGAACAAGGCTGGGGAATGTGCTGTCCTCCAGATACAGAACTGCAGTTCCCATTCTCCCTCACCATTGGCTAGGCTGGGTAGGGCTGGGAGCAGAAAGGACTCTATTCAGCGTAAAATAAGATCCCCAAATAAAATATATTGCAGGAAAACTTGACAGCATCATCACCTTGGTAAACGACTGAGCTATCAGATATGAAAAGAAAATAAGGTAAATGGCTGGACACTTGGTGGTAAGAAAGACCCCTGGAGCCCAGGCAGGGAAGCATTACAAAAGCTGGTTCCTCTGCCCCTTTTAGGCCATCAGTGACCACTAAGCAGGTAAGCTCATGTTTTGGAGTGAACTAGTGGGGAATACTCATCCTAGATGCACAGGCTCTGGGGTCTGGTTCCTCAGCACAGAGGGAAACGTGGTCTGGCATTTAGAGCTGGATGCAACTTGGAGGCTCCAGCTCCTTCACTCGGTGCAAGGCCTGCAGGGCTGACTAGACCAGCGGCATCTCGGACAGGTGGCAGCCGTTCAGCCTCTGCCAAATTAGCTTTACACAGGAGAGCCCTCCATCCTCCTCCTCCCTCTAGGAGCAAGTCTCTCCTAAATGTCAGCCAAGTCGTCTCCCCTGCCCATTGCTTGTAGGGGTGCTTCATGCCCTCTTTTGCAAGAGGATTCCTCGGGATGAAGGACTCCTAGAGGGCGAGGGAGCTGCATGGGCCGAGGATTCAGGAGCGGGGAACTGCAGAGTGCCCATCCAGCCCTGTGGGGTTCCCCAGATAGCTGCATTCTTTCTGCCAGCCCTGCCCCATTCTCCCACACACAGATGGTTTGGTGCTTTCCCAGCTTCTCTGGGGTCCCTCCTCCACTCCACTGGTCCAACCCACTCATTCTTCTCCTAGCTTCTTGCTCAGGTGTGGAGATGGTGGTGGGAAGGCGGCGCAGCCAGTGCCCCACCTCCTCGCTTATTGGCTCTCAGCCCTGTCAAGCAACGACAGCGACAATGAACAAGAGGAGGAGGAGGGGCAAGGGTGGCTGGTGACAGCGGGGCGAGAAGAAGGCTGACTCTGTGAAGGGGGCACCACGGAAAGGGTCTTACCCCAACACCCCCCCAACCTGGAGCTGCCATTCCCTAAAATGCACAAAGCCTTGCTAATGGTGTGGGGCATTATTCTGCCCTGGGGCAAGGGGGTGTGAGAGCTTCATGAAGTATTTATCTGTGCAAAACCCACACCGGAACGTGCAATGGAAACACTTTTTTCCACTCGAATTGTTGCCTTAATATAACTCTCTATGCACTTCCCTTCGCTCTCATCTGATTTTTAAATTAAAGTTAGGATTCAGGATGTGATAGTGAGGGGAAACATGTTAAAGTTCACAGGGAGACTGAATTTCCCCCTGGTGTTTAGTAAACTACATATTCTTTTAAAAACAAAACATGGAAATCCCATGAATCCTCTGAATGACCATCCTATATTTTCCAGGAAATACATTGGCTTGCAGTGTGAAGCTCAGCCTCTGTTTAATTTTCCCGAGGAGTTTGGCAGGACTTACCCAAGAAATGCCACTTCCAAAGGACAGCCAAGCTTCTGGCATCTTCTTTCCGTTCTGCCTTGCACTCATCACCCTGGTAAACCTTGCAGCGGCCTTCCTTCGGGTAAATGCTGCTGCAGAAGAAAGCGGGGCTGGAAGAAAACAAGGATTTATGCATCTGGTAGATATAAAGAGCCTATTCTAATAACAGGCAAGATTGCAGCACAAAGTAAATGTTTTATTAGCAATTTTCAGTTGTTTGGCCTTCCTATTTAGCATCCTTCTTTTATAACCCAGATGGCTACTGAAATGCTGAAAAAAGCCAGGAGACACTGAGTGAAACAAACAGTTTGGACTGACCAAGTGCATTCTATTTTCCTATTTAGAAAATGTCCTCTGTGGGGCTGATCTGAAACTAGCTTTCCTCCTCCTCCTCCTCTTCTTGCATTTATATCCCGCTTTTTTTTTTCTCCTGTGATGAACCCAAGGCAGCTTACAGTGCTCCATTTCTATAAGCATAGCTTCAAACAAAGCAAAACCCAGGTAGCAACTGAGATGTTGGCTCTTATGCATAGCCCTGACATTTCACAGTTGATCATTGTCCATTTAGGGCTGTGCATATTCCTGTACTTTAGGATGAGGGTCAGTGGGCACATGGACTATCAAGAGAAGTTTCCCGGGTGCTCTCACAAAGTGACCGCAGTGGAGGGGCTCTTACCCATTCACACAAATGGCTGCATTTGGGGTATGGCCGCTCACAAAACGCTGATTTCCCAGAAGATCCCTGGTGAGAATAAAGGAGAAACAACTAACCCAAGAACCTAAGGGCATGGCAGAGGGGGGGCTGAGCTCCAAAACCGCAAAAGCCCTCTTCTGAACCCAGTCCAAGAGGGTGCTGGATGGTGGCTCTCAGCAGAGGTATCTACAGATACTTTGGTGCTGCAGATACTTTGAAGATCCCAGCATGACACTGACATTACGATGAACTGTAAATGTGGTGACTAAGTGCTTGAGCCCCACTGCTACAGAGGGCCTTGTGCCCGTTTGTGATTCTTGTCTCAGATCCTATGAACAGGGTGCCATCCAGAAGCCAAGGCAAGCCACGTGCATCTTGCTGATGGGGATGTGCGTAGGTGCTTGGATTTCCCAGAGTTTACACCGTGGCTTTGCAACTTTGCATTACCTCCAGAGCACACGGCTTCCTGCCCTGGCAAAGACTGGTCCATCAGGTTGCCCTCTGTGGGCCCAGGCTTGGATGTGCACGGCCCCACCAGGGGACCCCGTGGTGCTGCCGGCGGTGCTGAAGGGAGCTTGGGCAGTGGGCCCTTCCCCTGCCGGGCTGGTTGCTTCACTGCCCTGTTTTTTCTCTGCACCCCATCCGGTCCTTCTAGCATTGCTCATTCCCCTGCACACACTGGGTAGCTTTGGGATTTTTTTTTTCATTTTTCAGAGGTATTTCAGTGTGCTGGACAGCCAAGCATCAGCAGGTTTGGCAACCTCAGTCAGACAGTTCATAAACATGACCGGGCTCTTCCTTCGTTCCTTTCTCCACGGGTCTCTCTGCCTCAGCAGTTCCCTGTCTCCCAGCCCTTCCCAGTTTGTGTCGGCTGCAGTGGTGTAGCGGAACAGTTTGAGGCTCTTTGTGACATCTCCACTTTATGCCCTCAAGGAGCACCTCCCAAGCTGAGGCTGTTGTGTTGCTTCTTCTCAACAAACCAGTTGGACTAGCTTTCTTCTGCAAGGGGAGCAGGCCGGGTCTTTGTCCATTCAGGACCAAGAAACTCCCACAGGATTTTCATACAAGCTGCTAGCCAGCTGAGAGGCTTGCAGCTAAGCACTGGCTAATCCGGGGGCAGAAGGGCAGCAGCCCTGCTAATAAAAGCATGCATGTACTGTGTCCTGTGAGCCCTGGATCTACTACTCCACGGGCTGGGAGATGATGGTGTTGGTAGTTGCAGTGCCAACCTGGAGGGCCCTCAAAGGACAGCACTAGCAGCAGTAGTGATCACAATGTAGTGTGTGTGTGTGTGTGTGTGTGTGTGTGTGAGAGAGAGAGAGAGAGAGAGAGAGAGAGAGAGAGAGAGAGAGCGCGCGCGTTTGAAGGAACATTAAATAGGCTGGTGTGAGGCTAAGCTCCTCCTCCTCCTTCAATTCCTGGAGGAACTCTGGACGCGTAGCCCTAGAAGCCCTTGGAGGAATGAAGTTTGCAAGGGGAACTAAGAGCTCCCCTTCTCAGTGTGTCTATCCAAAGCCTTTTCTCTCCTTTTAAAAACAGCACATACATAAAAGATGCTGCTTTAACTGCCCCTAATGCATGACTTTTGGAAGCATTCCTGGCTGTGGGGGCCTGAACCAGTGCCCTGTGGTCTGACCTCAGTGGCATCCCTGAGAACAGGCTGACCCAACTTGGAGGCAGTTTAATACACTTCTGCTGCTGTTCCAGAACCATTTTTGCATTGTGAGAGAATTTTGCAACCTAGTGTGGGAAGCAGAGAGAAGAGCTGTCTCTGCCCTATTGACACCACGCTCGAATTAATCTGTCACATGTCAATGTTTGTAACTGTTCAAAAAGTTCTTCAAACCCACATTCATATAAATAGCAGATCCCTCTACAAGCTGTAATTTCCTAAGTGAGAAACCCATCACAGCAAACCCATCATCAGTCGGTAGAGAGTATAGGACATTAGTTTTCTGTAATGTTGCTCTGGAATGAACCATCCTGAATTCCTGACACTAATCTCCCCTCCACCCCACCGCCACCCCTCACATGCTTGAAATTGCAAATATTCATTTTGCTGTGTTGTCTGTCTGCATTTCACACATCAGCCCTTCCGGTGTCTCCTGTCACAAGCACATGGATCATGGATGTCAACCTTACCCGTTGGATAGATTAGAAGCAAGTTGCTTCCCAGAGCTGATCGTGCAGTAATGCTTGAGATGAATTTGAAGGACATACTCTGGATACAAGTCAAAGGGGGTAAATTCTAAGAAGATGCCCAATAACATCTGAGAGATCTTCACACATAGATGTTATGGATCTACTAGTCACTACGAATCAGAGTAGTACCAGCAAAAAACAGGTGGGTCTCTGCCCTGAGGACCTTACAGTGTAAGCTGCAGCACCGCTGGAAACAAACAAAGGTAAGGGGGGAAGGGAAGAGAGGAGGAAAAGCAGGGGAGGGAGATGAGCCTAATCCTGCATTTAGCGATGCCCTTCATCACAGCGAGGCTCCGCCAAGAGGACCGCCACACGCTCCGTGCGCCGGTGCAGAGGTACATGGGAGGAAGCCTGGGGGCTGCGCCGCACAGAGTGAGCCTGCACAGAGCTGGGGTGCTTCTGTGTCACCAGAATGCGGCCGTGTTGTAAATCAGTCATGGAGCACTAGGTCCCACTTCGGAGAAGTCCCGGCGAGTGGTGGCCAAGAAAGGAAGGGGCAAAACCCGATGCACATTTTCGCTTGGAGCGTGTGCTTCCAGTGACTAACCTCTGGGAGAATCATTTCTTCCTTTGAGAAGGAGGAGAAAAGTGCCCAAACCACCTGCAGTCGGGTGAAAGGAGGCAGGGCTGCAGGAAAGGGAAGGGCAGCTTCAAGGGCTTGGCAGGTTCGGCTTGCAGGGCTCCAGTTCAGGAGCCAGTAAATGGCCTGGAGGTTTATGCCATCTGATAAGAGCACAACCATTTGCTGAGATCTGAAATCCCATGCTAGATTCTCCCGTCTTTAGAACTTGGTAAAATGGCATCCTTCTGTGTTGCTGTGCTCCGATTTTGGAGCCCATCATCATGTTCTGCTGCTTACTTTTCTCCTTTTCAGTTGTTCTGTTTGAAACCTCTCGTTGGGATTAACTGTGGAAAGGGTCATTGCTGCTGTTCTGTTTCCTTTTAAAATAATGCTGCTGCTTCTACAGATTAGTCTTTTCTTGTTTTGGGGTTTTTTTTGGAGGTATTTCATTTAAAGTTTCTGGCTTGGATCCAAAGATAGCAGGAGCGGAACTTCTTATGCCTGGAAAAGGAGGGAGCTGAATCTCACCTGTTTCTCTCTCCCTGGGACCAGCGCTCCATCCACCTGCTCCAGAGGGTTGGAGCAGAGCAGGGCACATACACCCTGCAAAAAGCTGAGAAAATGCATCACCAAAGGAGAGGAGCATGGAGGATACCGTGCTGAGTAACACTGGCCTTATCCGAATTTCGAGGAATCGAGGAACATTTAGGAATGACCACATGTTAATGAAAATACAGTATGCAGGATCTCACCCGATGGAGGAAGACTGGCCAGTTGACCTGCATGCCTCTTTGGTCTGCTGCCTGGGGGAATCTGCTCTTGGTATGTTTACTGGCGTTGCACTAGCACGACACACAGCGCTCACCTCCAGCCCCCCTCCATGGCCCAGTTTTGCTATTATATCCCAGATCTCTTCAGACCAGTTACTCTTGACTTGGCATTGCGCCGTGGCTTTTCTGTGGTGTTGTATTCCAGTGTGTGCTAAACGTGTGGCACTGCTCCCGGGGAAGAAAGTTCGGCTTCCATGAGCTGCTGGGGTGGCGTGGCAAGACAGGTGACAAGCCAGACAGCCTGCAGCCGCTTTCCCACCCCCTCCTGCGGCTAACTCTTCTTGTGCAGCTTCAAGGCCCCTTCAAGGTTCTCCCTCGTTGCGGTTCGTCCTAGACAAGGCCGTCATCGGTAAAGCAGGGCTGCTACCCGCTGAATTGGAAGAGGCTCGGGAGTGGTGTGGCAGGCTTCAGAGAGAAGCCAAGCCAACCGAAATGTTTCCCCTGCAGTCTGCTGCTGGCGGCGACCTCCTCTGGATCGACAGCTCTCCTGTGCATGGAAGGAAACCTTCTGTTTGTGGAGAAGGGTATTCTGGGACCAACCTTCCCCAGCCTGGTGTCACTGTGATGACATGCTAGCCGGGAGTGATGGGAACTGCAGAGCAACCCACCTGGAAGGAACCAAGTTGATGAAGGCCAGTCTAAGCTAGTTGTTTTACGTTTTCTTTCTGCATCTTTTTCTGCAAACTGCCTGGAGATATTATGTCATCGAAAGCCGAGGTTTCTTAGTCAGTGACAAGACGTGTAGCAGGTAGGTCAAGCAGAACTGCAGTGCCCTGTGTTTAGAAAGCTAATGAGTCCTCCCTTCCACACCAACCATGCTTATAATATGACGGATTCTGCTTCGTGCTTCCCAGTTAAGGTTTTCCTGCTTATATATCACATGAAAAGCTGCAGGTCTTTCTTTAACCCGTTCTAAAGCGCTAATGACATAATCCATTTCTGCATGGTACAGGGGTATCTGGCGTTCTCATGAGCGTTGCAAATGGGTGTGATGATTTCCTCAAACAACGTATGGCGTTCCTGTTATGAGACGAAGGAACAACACGATGACTGAGCTTGTGGTTTTATAGTGCCAACAAACGCACAGGGGGCCATTCCCCAAGGAGAGGAAGAGGTTCTTGCACGTGTCTGTATCTCTATGAGCATTTTCAAACCACCACAAATGAAAGTCCCTTGAAACCATCCCCCTAATATTGAAAAGGAAAGTATAAAGTTCGGCAGACTGCGACCAGACCAGGGAAAACCAGAATGAATCAAATGCTGATTAGAATAATTCTCCCCTTGATAGGCATGTTTGGATTCTTGCTTGCAATTATAGCTTTGCATCTGAATCATCCGTGCTGAGGTCCCTGCCCCTGGCAACACGAGCAGAGGGAATGAGGAAGACGGCCCAGAGAAACAAGCACGGTGCCGTTTTGGGACTGGGACGGGCGCCCACCTCTTGGGCTCCGCATGCCCACTTGGTCTCTATTATGGGCAGAGACTCCCAGAGGTGCCCAGTGCACCAGCAGCCAGTACCAAGGCAGTGCCCGCTGCCAGTCGAGCGGTGCTTTCCTCAGTCTTGCGACGAGTCCCCAGTGAGCCCGGGGCCCCGAGGTGAGGTGTCTGGGGCCACATTTGCTGCTACGGAGGCTGGTGTCTTCTCCTGCCATACGGCTGAGCTGGCCTTACGTTAGGAAGCAGGTGCAGCAGCTACTTCACGCTGAAGGCCAAATCGCACTCCAGAGAGGTTTTCCGGGCCTGCGTTTCGGTGGTGGTGGGCGGGGCTAAAGACAGAGGGGTGGTGCCAGAAATAGACGCTTACTTGAGTCACTTGCTTGTGAGTAAGCCTTTAGGGAAGTCTTTCAGCCTACAGAATGGAAAAAAGCAGCACAAAAGTCCAGGAAGCAATAATCCATGAGGGGGGGAGTGGGTGTGACCTTCTGCCCCCACCGAGTGCTGGATGTGGGGCTGCTGGATCCAGGCTGCGGTTCTTCACTTCCACCATAGCAGGAATGCCAACAACGTTATGACAGCATAGACAATATTTGCTTAACTCTCTTGCCTATTAATTCACATTTCCGGTTTTGACGGCTCATCCCAGCTCTTCACCTAGGCCAGTGTCAGTGAGCTGGGAAAAAAGAGGCAACAATTCCAGAGATAACTCAACTGCCTCTCCTGATTATTCTGAAGAAATGCAAATTCCTTTTGATCCATGACTGGGAGTCTCCTCTCATAAATGGCAGGTCAAGTGACCAAACACACGAGGTCCTTCATCTTCCCTGGCCGTGCGTGGCTAGTCATGCAATATTCATGTAATTTAAAATGGATGGGAGAAGGCCAACAAAATAAACAAACGGTGAGGTCAGCCAGCTGTAGCGTTTCTCCGGCTCAGTCTTAGAGACTGCCTTTGATCTGAGAAGCTCTGTCCCCAGATTATTTAGTCAAGGCTGTTGGCCTTGTTAAATTGGCACTCAAGCCAGCAGAACCCGGCAAGTGACCAGGTGAAATGCTGCACTGCAGCAAAATTAAGCAAGAGGACGCTCACTGGAGCATTTCCATTCATGCATCCTAAGCATGGCAGCTTGTAGTATACCGTCCCAGCAGTGTTCATGCTCTAGTGCAGGCTCATACATGCAAGAACAGCTTGCCTAAACCAGTTCGCACTGAATGAAAAGGGGCTGTCTGTTTTCAATCTGTGCTTTTTAAAATTTTGGGTATGGCCCATTGGGAGAATATCACAGGAACAGAAAGCATCCTGAGGTTTTCCAGATGGCTGGAGGCTTTAGCAGGGTGTGTCCAAAGGCATCTCCAAAGCTATCAGTCTAATGTTGCTTCCCTGTGAACATCATCACCCCCGCCGCCACCACCACCACCATCGTTTCATGTCTATACTGTCCATAGCCAAAGCTCTCTGGAGGTTGACCACATTAATACACTAGAAGTCATGAGCAGAACGCAGCTCATGTGCGTCTGGTCCAAGGGGTCCTCCAGGGGATGAGGCCAGCGGCCGCTCCCTCCTGGAGGAACCCTGGAGTTCTGCATCCCTGCAAAATATGGTGATGGAGAGAGTCCTGAGTGGGAGGGACCCGAGTTCAATTTCTTGCTCAGCTACAAAGCTCACTGGACGACTCTGGGCCCTCTGCCATCGCCTCCAAGATGGCTATAAGCACTGGGAAGAGTCCGCTGCCTGTGCATGAACCCGAGTGCCTTGGGGAAAGGCTGAGATACAAATTCAACTCAGAATGAAACCCGGTCCAGTACCCTATGGTACTGGAGAGCCAAAATGTAGGATAAGTTCCTCAGGCATCTCCACCGCATTTCATTCTACCCCGGAATGTTTTATTTTTTCAAAGTCTTCCTCAATCCTGATTTCTGCCTGGAGGGAAAGGCTGATCCCAGCCCTGTCGTCTGTCTTCCTCCCCGTCTCCCCTTCACAGGCATGCGCCACACGTCATGCTGCAGAGCCCATGAATCACAGTGCAGCAGCACCAGGCTCTGCAACGCATGACATTTCCGTTGGCTGGCAGCCAGTGCTTGCCTTGAACAATCTCATGCTCCACCCTGTCGCAGGATGCCCTTCCCAAAGTCAGATTCAGGAAGTGGCCAGTGATTTGCTTTAGAACAAGAGCCTTCTGTCGCATGGAAAGGAAACGAACGTGAATCCAACCAAAGCTGGAACCAACCGAAGCAGTATTTATTACCTGTCCTTGGCAGATCTGACCTTTCTCCGTAAAAATCTTCCCTCTAGATTTATCATTAGGCTACGTACAATGTGCCCGGTTGGTGTGACGTAGCAAGGACAGGAAAACTAGGAAAACATTTGCTAGCCTCTGAGGAATCCAGGGCAACGTTTCCACTTTAAATGGGTATTTTGAAATAATAGCTGAGGCAGGGACAGTGCAGGCACTTAGCTTCTCCTCTTTATTGCCCAGGTTGGATGCCCTGGCCTCTGGGCTATGTGATAAGATCACACAGAGCAAAGTAAAAATGGGGCCTGGAGCAACATACATGGACAGATCCATGGCTCTTGCTAGGACTGGGCCTGAGTCTCAAGTGCCCAAAACATTTCCCAAAGCCGGAGGGTCCCCCCCCACCCACCCCATAAGCATTCTTGCCAGATAGGGGAGCGGGGGTGCTTCAGCTGGTAATTAGGTAAGTCCTAACTGAACTGCATTGTGCCTGGAACACCTTCCGCTCCCCTGCTTTGGGATGACTTTGAAATGGGAGCTGAGCCAAAAAGCAGTGTTCCCTGATTGGCTATCACCATTTGGCTATATGATCCCCCTGTGCAGCTGGGGAGATCTCTCTCTCTCTCTCTCTCTCTCTCAAGCACTGCGGAGGATGAGCTGCTCCCAGCCCACTGGAAAAGTGGTGAGGTTCCCCAAGGCTCATGGGCTTTTGTCATGGGCTGCACTCCATTCCCAAAGAGGCTACCCATTCTCAAGGCCTGTCACAACGCAGGCCAGGAGCAGAGCGTGGAACCACCGCCGAACAAGCCGGGGCTAGAGGCAGGATGGTTTGCCAGGTGGGCCAGCGTATTTTAGGTGTGCTGGTTTCTAGCCACAACGGGGGACTTTACTATATGAGGCTTTTGGGGGGGGCATGCGTGATCGCTCACTCATGGGAGTTTGGGGGTTCTTTTCGCTATGTTGTCATCCTCCTGGTGTCTCCTGTGTTTTCCAGCCATTTTCATGTTTTGCTTTGTTATAGAGTGAGAGAAGCTGGCTATTCAATTTCAGATGCAGAACAAACTGGAAGGAAAGTCTTGGTATGGTTGCAAGTTTGCTCTAGTGCAGCGCCACCTTGTGGCTGGATGATAGAAAATAAAGAAGCACAAGGAAGGCAAGCCTGGGGGTGGGGGCGAAGTCTGGTGAAAGGGCATGCTCTTCCAGCCACAATGAACATGGAAGAAGAAGCCTCAGTGAAGCGAGGGGTTAACCAGCTCACGCAGAGAAGCCCAGAATATCTTGACCTATTCTGTGTGTGATTGTTTTAACTGCCACCATATTGTAGAGCTAGCTGAAGCAGAGACTGCTGCTCATGAGCGTTGTTCTAGCAGCGATGACAGGGCATGTGCCCCAAAACATCTCAGCTGTGTCCTGGATCTTTGGCACAGCCCAGTGACATCCAGTCCTCTGCTTCCCCCTGAGCTGAGTGGCCTTGCAAGTCACGGGAGCTCTCTGAGCTCAGTCTTTTAGCAGACCCGCTGGGGTGCAGCGTGAAGGCCGATTAGATCAGAGCAGACATTCCTTCTTTTCCTTCCAGTCTGCACCTTGTTTTCTTTCTGCTTCACTTTCTGCAAAGGTTTGAAGGGGAAGGGCAGGAAGGGCTCTCCATGAAATGGTGGTAGAATACAGAGCACCCCATTTTATTGCCCCGAACTTGAACTTTTGACATTTTCAAAGTTCAGCAACTTCAACAACACAGAAGATTTAAGTAACTTCTACAGACTTCTCCGCCCAGCCACTCACCCAGTTCTCCGATTTTAACTTCTCTCTGATGACTACAGGCAGCAGAGTGTACCAAAAGTAGGGTTGAGACTGTCTGTCTGCATGTCTCAGGAAGTGCTGGAGGCTGTGTACAAGGTTCCTCATGAATTTGCCAGCAGGCCCTGGTCTTGCTTGCTTTTATTTATTTATAACATTTGTATGCCACCCAATTGCGCCACAGCACCTCTGGGTGGTTCACAGTTATATTTGTAGTTTTAAAAAAAGCTAGAAGGAGCACTCTGCTGCTTCTCCTCATAAACTCAATTAAGATAGGTTCAAGCACTTCACCTCATAAACTCAATTAAGATAGGTTCAAGCACTCCACATTCCTCTGATGTGCTTCCCTCTGAAAGGATCCACTTGGCTTGTGTAAATCATTTCCTTGCGTCTCCATCTCCACTCACCTTTCCTCTTTTCTTTTTCCATCTCCTCCCCTGTCCATTCCTTCTCTTCTGTATTCCATCCAAAGTAAATCTGGGGGAATTCTCAAGAGGGCAGGTTGGCAATTTCCCCCTGCATCTCTTTTTTGAGAAAAGTGGGTTCAGAAGGCAGGATCTGTAGCTATTTTGCTTGCCGTTTGCCATTATCCAGTGGAATGACAAACGTGAATGAAAACAAGACTTTAAGGGGAGTTTTGATTTGTTTAGGGAGGGGAAAAATGCTGCTCCTTTATGTGATTTTGTGTAGGTCTGCTCAGTTATGAGCCCCACTGTGTTCAATGGAGGTTACTTCCAGGAAAGTCTGCAGAGGACTACAGTCCCAGCTACTTTTACAGGAAGGCTTCCAACCTGACCCTCTGAGCATTTACTCAGATGTAAACCCTGAGCAGTAAGCGTGGTCCGGCAGGCCTAACCCACTGCCTGCCCAATTCCACCCCACTGACTTGGCCACCCTTTCTGCTCAGTCCTAGACTGGCTTGTCTTTTCTGTGAGCCGCCCTTTCCACGCACTCCGGCATCAGTGCGGAGGAAAAGGCAACTGGTCCGTGCTAAGAGGTACTTCCTTTGGCCTTAGTATTAAATGGATGGATTCTAGAAAAGTCTTGACACCCATTAATTTATGGGTGGGGAGGAGACAAGTGTCAAGGAAGAGGCAGAGGGGACTGGCAAGGAGTGAAAAAGCAAGAACACTGTTTGTGAAGAGCTGCTGGAGGAAAGGGAAGTGGCCATTTGTGGTCTTGAGGGAAGTCGGAAGCAGACGATCTGGCTGTAGCTTTGCTGCAACAGGTGGAGCACTGCCCGGTCTTTAAAAGGCAATGCTGATGCTCTAATCTCTGCAGGAGCACTTCTGCCACCATCAGGTATGGGGGAACCATAATTACTGGAGGCGAGAGAAAAACATTTTGCATATGCTTACAGGCAGCTACTTCTAAAAAGCATCGCCTAAATCGATCTGGCTTTTTAAAACAGTTCTAATATATACAGTCAGTAAAAAGTAGACCAGGAGCTGACTGTGGCTCAGATCATGAGCTTCTGGTTGCAAAATTTAGGCTTAAGTTGGAGAAAGTAGGGGAAAGCACTAGGCCACTCAGGTATGACCTAAATCATATCCCCGGTGAATATACAGTAGAGGTGACAAATAGATTTAAGGAATTTGATCTGATAGACAGAGTGCCTGAAGAACTATGGATGGAGGTTCGCAACATTGTACAAGAGGCAGCAACTAAAACCATCCCAAAGAAAAAGAAATGCAAGAAAGCAAAATGGCTGTCTGAGGAAGCTTTACAAATAGCTGAGGAAAGAAGGGAAGCAAAAGGCAAGGGAGAAAGAGAAAGATACAAACAAATGAAGGCAGAATTCCAGAGAACAGCTAGAAGAGATAAGAATGCCTTCTTAACTGAACAGTGCAAAGAAATAGAAGAAAACAATAGAATAGGGAGGACCAGATATCTCTTCAAGAAAATTGGAGATATGAAGGGAACATTTCATGCAAAGATGGGTGTGATAAAGGACCAAAATGGCAGGGACCTAACAGAGGCAGAAGAGATTAAGAAGAGGTAGCAAGTTACACAGAAGAACTATACAAGAAAGAGCTTAACGTCCCTGACAACCACGATGCAGTGGTCACTGACCTCGAGCCAGACATCCTGGAATGTGAAGTCAAATGGGCCTTAGGAAGTCTGAGCAACAACAAAGCTAGTGGAGGCGACAGTATTCCAGCTGAGCTATTCAAAATCCTAAAAGACGATGCAGTAAAAGTGCTACACTCAATATGCCAGCAAATTTGGAAAGCTCAACAGTGGCCACAGGATTGGAAAAGGTCAGTTTACATTCTGATCCCAAAGAAGGGCAATGCCAAAGAACGTTCAAACTACTGCACCACTGCACTCATTTCACATGCTAGCAAAGTTATGCTCAAAATCCAACAAGCTAGGCTCCAGCAGTATGTGGACCGAGAACTACCAGAAGTACAGGCAGGATTTCGAAGAGGGAGAGGAACTAGAGATCAAATTGCCAACATATGCTGGATCATGGAGAAAGCTAGTGAGTTCCAGAAAAACATCTACTTCTGCTTCATTGACTATGCTAAAGCCTTTGATTGTGTGGATCACAACAAACTGTGGCAAGTTCTTAAAGAGATGGGAGTACCAGACCATCTTATTTGTCTCTTGAGAAACCTATATGCGGATCAAGAAGCAACAGTGAGAACTGGGCATGGAACCACTGATTGGTTCAAAATTGAGAAAGGAGTTCGGCAAGGCTGTATACTGTTGCCCTGTCTATTTAACTTATATGCAGAGCACATCATGAGAAAGGTGGAGCTAGATGAATCACCAGTTGGAATTAAGATTGCTGGGAGAAATATCAACAACCTCAGATATGCAGATGATACCACTCTCCTGGCAGAAAGTGAAGAGGAACTAAAGAGCCTCTTGATGCGGGTGAAGGAGAGCGCAAAAGTTGGCTTGAAACTCAGCATTAAGAAAACTAAGATCATGGCATCTGGTCCTCTCACTTCCTGGCAAATAGATGGGGAAGAAATGGAGGTAGTGACAGATTTTATTTTCCTGGGCTCCAAGATCACCGCAGATGGGGACTGCAGCCAAGAAATTTAAAGACGCTTGCTCCTGGGGAGGAAAGCTATGGCAAATCTAGACAGCATACTAAAAAGCAGAGACATCACCCTGCCAGCAAAAGTGCGTATAGTCAAGGCTATGGTTTTCCCAGTTGCAATGTATGGCTGTGAAAGCTTGACCATAAGGAAGGCTGAGTGCAAAAGGACTGAGGCCTTTGAATTGTGGTGCTGGAGGAGACTCCTGTGAGTCCCTTGGACCGCAAGGCGATCAAACCAGTCAGTCCTAGAGGAGATCAACGCTGACTGCTCTTTAGAAGGCCAGAAAGTGAAGATGAAACTCAAATACTTTGGCCACCTAATGAGAAGGAAGGACTCCCTGGAGAAGAGTCTAATGCTGGGAACAATAGATGGCAAAAGAAGAAGGGGACGGCAGAGGATGAGGTGGCTGGATGGAATCACTGAAGCAGATGGTGTGAGCTTGAGTGGACTCCGGGGGATGGCGGAGGACAGGAAGGCCTGGAGGAGTGTTGTCCATGGGGTCGCGATGGGTCGGACATGACTTTGCGACTAACAACAACAACAACAATATAAGAACTGCTTGTTTCTCAGCTCTTGTGCACGATGCCTCCTCAAGAACCTGCATGTTTTGCCCAAAGTAAGAGGCAGATCAGAGACAGCCAGCTTCTGAGTTTTCAGAAATGGAGATTGTCTATCCCAAAATGCATTGCTGTGTGTTCTCTGATACTGGCAGGCCCCACCACTGACTCATCCATTCCAACGGCAAATTTCCATTTGGGGAATGGGTTCATGCAGGCTTCGTGGCCACAACATCTGTGCAACTTTTGAGTCCTTTCTGTTTCTCCTCCACACCCCTCTCCCCAGCTAAAGCATGGTTGTTGGGGTCAGGGGAAGCCATGTGCCTACAGTGTCTGGAAGAATCTCTAATCCTATGGATGCTGCCATCAGTGGGTGTGTTGGGATGTCATCAGCTGGTATGTCTGAAGCCATCAAGTGGAGCTTAAATAAGGAAACAAAGAAGTTTCCCCTGAAATGACAAATAGGCAGGGGTCACCTTGTCTTTCTCAAAAGAATAGGTCTTTTCTGATGTCCTTTGGATGCATTGAACTTCAGTTCCCAGCATCCCCTTTGGGGAAGCTAGTAGGCTAACACACCTGGAGAACACCAGGATGGGGAAGGGTGGAGTAGAAGATTAACATATGGGATATCTCTGTTTTTTATGACATTTGACACCATTTCTCCCCTTGTCCTTCTGAATGAAGTTCTAGGCAAAAAAATGTGGTCTTGTCACAATCAGATTGGAGCAAGGCTGTTGGCTCTTGAGATGATGCCTTCATAACCTAGTTCTGGTCAACAGGCTGCTATCTGTCTACCCCTGCTCTGGAGATGCAAACATGAAGTAAAATTGGAAGCAGGCAGTCCCCGTCCTCTAGCAGCACGGCTACTAAAGTGGCAAATGTTTTTGTTGCTTTATATTACATAGTATGCCATTGTAGTGAGCATTCCTGTTTTGAGTTCTGTGTTGTTTTTGTAATTAATCTTGCATTTGTATTTTTGTTTTGATTATAGTACTGCATTTTGCAATTGAAGTTGCATTATTTCTGTTTGATTTATTTATTTATTTATTTATTTATTTAGAGCATTTATATGCCGTCCTGTTGTGAAAGCCTCAGGACGGCTCACATAGATAAAATACAATAAAATATAACATAAATAAAATTATCGACCCACACTGACTGCAATAAAAACATATAGGTATTAAAACTTATCAAAATATTGCTGGAATAAAAAGGTCTTAACCTGGCGCCAAAAAACAAATAACGACGGCACCAGGTGGACCTCTCTGGGGAGCGCATTCCATAGGCACCACCGCAGAGAAAGCCCTCCTCCAGGTACTTAGCCTCCTAATGTCTTTCATGGAGGGTTCCCGGAGGAGGGCCTCTGCTGCCGATCTCAGGGGGCGGGAGGGCAAATATGGAAGAAGGCGTTCCTTTAGGTTTTATTGCAAGCTGCTGCCCCCAGCATGCAAATGTAACAACAACAACAGCAACAATCAAAGGCATCACCCGTTCCATGTACACACACTGGGTGCAGTATATGAAGCTATCTGACGAGCACGACTGCAGAATCTCCTGTCAAAGCATATGCTCCTGCCAATTGTCTTTATCCAACAGCTTATGCCTTTGATATGTTTCAGTACTTCTGTCCTTGGGAGAGGAAAGAAAGTCCTCAGCTTGCCAAAGTCACAGAAGCAGCTTTATAATTGCTGGGGGATTTGAAATCTCTGAGCTCTAACAATAGCGCACTTCCCAGCCAGCACCTTCTTAGCAAAGACTCTGGTGTGTTTCCTGTTATGGCAGGACTTCTCGCTGCTTCCTCCGCATGCTCATTAGCTCTAGCATGCTTAATGGAATCATCTGGCACAGAGAGTCTCCAGGCCTGTGCCGAAAATAACCCTCTGGCTTATTCCGAATGATCTCAAGGAGTCTTCCAGAACCCACCGCCTTCCAGATGTACTGGAATGCAATTCCCACCATCCCCAGCCGAGATTATTTTTATGAGGTCACTGAGGGTTTTCCTTGCTTTTTTTTAAATTGCAAAACGTATTTAAAACTCCGTCACCTGCTGGATGGACCCTAAGGCACACTCCCTATGCAACCTCTCCAGTCGTCCTGGGAGCTGAGGCCACGTAGTCTTGCTCTGCTTCTGGCATGGTGCGCAGCCTGCAGCTGCGTGAGGAGAGCTGAACTAGGAAGGAGGGAGGCTTTGTACAGCGTGGGGCCATCCTTTGCAGCACGGAAGCTACTGAACTTCAGCAGAAGCCAAAATTTCCAGGTGATGCCAAGGAAATTACACACTGTGTGAAATGGCAGGACTTCACCTGGCGCTCTTCCCCCAGTCTTCAAAATGTGACTGCAGTGGGCATGGAAGAGCAGGAAGAGGAGGGAGAGAATGGGCTGTGGTGAGAAAGGTGAGGACGTCTACTCCAGTTTGCAAGGGTAGTGCCCACCGTGGTCTGCGAGGGGAATGGATCCTAGTAACCACAAGGCTGCCGAATGCAGAAGGAAGGAAGACGCTTCTATTAAACCAGACGATGGAATCAGGTGATGCTCTTCAGGTCTGGGCCACGGCTCAGGAGATCCCGCTAACGCGCACACGGAGGCATGAATTCTGCGGCAGATTGCAGCATTTGCAGGGGCTCTGAAAGGAAGGCCACGCGCCCTCCTTCAGACAGGACCTGCTCTGAGCAAATGGCTGCCAAAGGGCAGCCCTGTCTTTGAAGGCCTCCTCTGCTTGAAGGGCGCTCCTGTCCAATTCCAGTTCCAAGTTAACGGGCCGCAAGGCCTGCAGCCTATCAGTGGTTTGCATGAGGACAGGTAGGCACACACAACACCTGTCCTCTAGTCATATTACGCGAATCATTTCTAAATATGCATCCCTGCATATAGATGTGCATTTTATGCAAATGTCAGAGGCTCTTTACCGAGGGTGAGAACGAATTACCAGGAGCTGGAGGGAAGATTGAATCACCTTGAACCCCAGCTTTTTTATTGGTGAGATCCCCCTGGACCCCTGCAGACACCCAGCATGCTACTGGGTAGTGGTCTGCATGCCGACTACAAGCTTTTGGAACATACACAGAGTGTTTTATAGATTCTGAGTCACATGGGCCCAGCAGGTGGGCAGTTGATGATGCAACAAGGCGAACACAGTCAGAAGAACATGAGAAGTCTGCAGAGGGGGCTCAATACAATGCCATTGGATTGCAGGATATTAACATAACAATCATGGGATTATTGCATGCCTTGGCATGCAAATAAGGGTGCTTGCAATGCTGTTAACCTGGCAGCCTGACCAGTTTTTACTGATCAGCAAAACAATAGCCCTGGAAGCTTCCTGGGGAAGCCATCAGGTCCCACTTCTAAAAGTAACAGCAAAGCCAAACAGTCACCTGACTGGGAATTTTGGGGTGCTTCCTGTGAAAGGGGTGCAGGCATTTTATAACAAAATGACACAAAAGCAACCTTTGTCTGCCAGGATTTATCTGAAGTTTCCCAACACAAACCAGCGTCCTCCTTCGCCCATATTCTTGGTTTCACCTTCCCTCACTTTGGCAGGTCGTAAACAGCCGCCGCACTTCCTTGCACTCCTGTGCCGTTGAGAGGCAGCTGCAGAAGGGGAGGCTTGTGCCTGCGAGGGAGAGGCTGAGCTGGGCTTACCTGGGCTGAGCTGACCTTGTCTGCGGCGCCTGGCGCTGGGGAGCTCTCCAGAGCCGCCACTTGGCTCACTGCCCGGCAGCACTTGAGCAAGGGCAAACTTGTCCAAGCGGTGAGTAGCCTAATAGGACCGGGGTACTTGAAAAGATAACGCGAGCCTGAGATCAGTGCCATGGGGCCAACGGAAGGAGAGGAACATCCATCTTGGAGTGTTCCCCAAGAGGCTTTGCCCTTGCTGCTCAGGGGAAACCAGAGCATTGCCCAGGTTTTTGGATGGCGAAATCCCGAATTAGTGGTGGGATGGGGCGTGTGCCTGAAGGGTGAACGCCTCTCAGCTTAGAAATGAACTGCAGAATCATTCGATGGCAAGACAGCAGGGTGCTGGGCCCCACTTTCAGCCCAGGAGAAATGTTGGGGTGCCGCATTCAAGCGGTCACAGGCCTAAAGGCAAAATAGATGGGGCCAAACACACTGGCTTGTTGTGCATTACATCTCCTGTTGCCAGTCAGTAAGTGGTAGGAAAGGCATTTCAGTCTTTCAGAATTGAAGGGAAACCTGCTAAAGACGGGAAACAACCAACTTTCAGTAGTTAAGAGAAGGAGTTGTTGGGAAAATTTGGATAAATCCTTTCTGAAAAGCATTACTTCCGTGTGCCTTTGCATTGTGGGATCAAATCCTGTCTTCCTTCTCAAAACCAAGCTGTCACTGTTTAAAATGGCATTCCCCCACTCCTTTCTCTCACCTTTAGCTGTAAGCTACAGTACACAGGCCATTTAGTCCGAATTTACATTGTATACCTTCACAATGATTAAATAATCATTGTTGGAATTCAAGGAAATATCTTCCTAGCCCAGAGGCTCCATGTGCCCTGGTCAATTCAGAATGTTTAGAGTCTGGATAAGAGTCTTGAGTTCATGCATAGTTTCTCAGTAGCTTGAATTTACATGTCTAAGCAGACCTGGAGATGGGTTCAAGCTACTGCACTAAAGTGTCAATACACTGCAATTTGAAATATTGTAATCTTATCGTTACTGTGTGATTGACAGACATTTTTTCATCTGTTCCGTATGTGATGATCTCAGAACCTTATTGTAATCTCTGCATTCTGTCATCAATTGCCCTGCACCTGTGTACCTATAAAATACCCTGCAATGTTTTGAAGCTTGGCAGAGAGTTCACCTCTGCCTGCCCAGTAATGCATGCACTATCGTGAGTACTGCGGGAACCTTGGGAGTAAAACAATAAAGCCTCAGATGGTCTGGGCACTTGGTCTTTCCCACGAACCCGAGTTTTATTCCCTCTTCTCAAATTGAGATTCTGGGATTCTGACAGAGTGTGGCCCCCTCAGGACCCACAGAGGGCCAGATGAGGCCGGAAGAATTCAGGTTCAACACCACTGCTGCAGACTTGTTCAGACAATAGTACTGCTTCAGCCTTGCCTCACATCCACAGGCGTCAGGATTCGGAATGTGATTCTCTGTCACAGTCAGATAGATGCCATTTGTGTGCTTCTCTCCACAGAGCTGGGTGAGGCAGGGCCGTCTTAACAGCATTATGGGCCCCGGGCAAAGCAGTGTACTGGGCCCCTACCACAACTACAACTACTGTTGATTTTGGAAGTTTTCCAATCTTCCAAGGGTTAACACACACAGATTAGTATGGGGCCCAGGGGCAAGTGTCCATCAGGCCCATGCGTTAAGATGGCCCTGGGGTGAGGAGGAGGATTGTAAGGCTGGGACCTGCCCACAGTCTCCCCCTGTGCAGAAGCAAGGGAGGAAATGATATCTGAACTGGCCCCAGCTGCAGCTGCTCCAGACTGAGTCTGGTTTCAGACAATGGCTCTGCACCATGGCAGCTATGCCATGGAGTACCGCAGGGGTCCATTTTGTCCCCTTTGCTGTTCAACATCTACATGAAACCGCTGGGAGAGGTCATCAGGAGGTGTGGGCTGCGGAACCATCAGTACGCTGATGATACCCAGCTCTACCTCTCGTTTTCCACCAGTCCAGGTGAGGCAGTGGCTGTGCTGAACCGGTGCCTGGCTGAGGTAATGGGCTGGATGAGGGCCAATAAACTGAAGCTCAATCCAGACAAGACGGAGGTCCTGTTGGTTGGCGGATCGGGCTTTGGGGAGGTGAATTGAACCTAGTCCTGAATGGGGTTGCACTCCCTCTTAGGGACAAGGTCCTCAGCTTGGGAGTGCTCCTCGACCCAGAGCTTTCACTGGAAGCTGAGGTGACAGCGGTGGCAAGGAGCGCTTTCTTTCAGCTTTGGCTGATCCATCAGCTGCGCCCCTACCTGGAGAACGACTGCCTGGCAACAGTGACACACGCTTTGGTGACTTCCCGCCTTGACTTCTGTAATGCGTTCTACGTGGGGCTGCCCTTGAAGACGGTCCAGATACTTCAGTTGGTTCAAAATAGAGCTGCCAGGCTGCTGATGGGGACTGGGCGTTATGTTCACATGACTCCAGTCCTCCGTCAGCTTCACTGGCTTCCCATTGAAGTCCGGGCCCAATTCAAGGTGTTGGTGATGACCTATAAAGCCCTTAACGGCTTCGGTCCTGGTTACCTGAAGGAGCGCTTACGTCCATATATGCCCAGCCGCCCCTTGAGATCAGCGGGAGAGGCCCTTCTCCAGGAACCCTCCGTGAAGGAAATTAGGAGGGTAAGTACTCGGAGGAGGGCTTTCTCTGCGGTGGCGCTCAATCTATGGAACGCGCTCCCCAGAGAGGTCCGCCTGGCGCCGTCATTATTTGTTTTTCAGCGCCAGGCAAACACCTTTTTATTCAAATGTTATTTTAATTGTTAATATTATTTATTCATTTTATTCTTTGGCCAAGGTGACTTAATTTATATTGTTAATTTATATTGTTTTATTAAATTTTATTTATTTATGGTTTGTGAGCTGCCCCAAGGCTTCGGTGAATGGGGCAGCATAGAAGTCACCCAAATAAATAAATAAATAAACGCAATATCTCTTATTTAAGGGCTGAGTATGGGTTCAGAGTGGGTTGCCACAGAACTGTGAGTTCTTGCTGAAACATGGGTTATTGTGTTGTCTGAATCAGCTGCCATGGTTTGTTATACACAAACAACCCATAAAGAGAACCCATGGTTTGCTGTTATGTTCTGAATGGTGGGCAGTCCATTACGGTTTGTTATCTCCTCTGGGTTCATACTGCATAACCACCATTTCAACAACAAAGACAACCTATAGATCAAGGCATCTCACACCCAACCTATACTCAATCCTTGTGCGGCAGCTTCTTAGGACTGCCATTCAACAGACGCTGCACAGCCATATCACCTGCCATCCCTGGTGCATTTTTTTCTGGCGTGAAGCAAGATGGAAGACACCGTGGGGAAATTCAGGAGGGCCATGAATGGGGGAAACGTGTTTGAGGCAGGGTGATGGCAGAGTAAAGGCCTCACCCGGGAGCATCCGTCGTCCCAGTTTTGCACATGGCCTCACCCGTGCAGCACAAGAGCAGTCTCTCAACCCACAGAGATGTTCTTATTTAATCAAACGGATCCAAATGTCATTTGCACAGTGAATGCTTTTCTGGTGTGGTGGGGCAGGGAAGCAGGCAGCAAGAAGGCATCACTCGATTCATCTGTCCAGGCCTTGGTTTAAAAGGCAAATGACCAGACTACGAATGTTTTCATAATTTTTTATTCTCACGAACTTGCTCACTAGCCAAATCAATCCAGTCGCATGAATGGAGTTCCAGTTGGTTATTTATTTAATTAAATAATAAAAACAAGGACAGTGTGTTCTCAGTAATGGGGATTTTTTTTTAAAGCAAAAATGTTTGGCAGGTATTGCTTGGCTGAAGTGTCCCCCTTTCCCTTCAAAATCATAGCCTCTCAGTCAATTCTCTTTAAGCAAATGCTTTTGATAGGGATTGTGTTGTCTTTGGGGCCTGGTAGCTTTCAGATAATGATTTATGTCGGTAATTAAAATGCCTGTGTAGGATGAAGAAGAAATTGATGGATTGTCTACACAGCCTAACAATAGCAGTTGTGTGCCTTCACAGCTTGCTTGCCTAATTCATTTCCTAGAGAGCTGGTATGACCCAGGGACTCCTTGAGAGCAGATGTTGCCTTCCTGGTTTTATCCGACCAATAATTCTTTCCTAGAGCCTCTTGGTTTTCTTTGTACAGCGGAACATAATGCAGCACCTTCAGGGATACCCAGTTTTATTGTGGCATAATGACTGTGCAGGCTGGAAGTCCTTTCAGCAGTAGGCAAAATGCTGGGAAAATTAAACAGTTTTACATAGAGAATGGAGGCAAGAGAATGGAGGGTGGTGTTTCTCTGCCAGTCTTATGTACAGTACAGATGAATTCAGGATCTGGCAGATATCTGACTGGATGCAGAACAAACAGCAGTTCAAAGGCAGTAGGTTAGTGTCCATGGGCATGGCACCAGGGCGCTCGACGAGGCCTAAAGAAACGGCGGAGAAACTCAGTGAATTCCTTTGTGTGTCTTCACTGCAAAATGTGCAGGGCAGAGACCAATGTCTGAAGGAATGTTTGCAGGAAGGAGCCAATTATTGATGAGAAAAGATGACACTCTCTTACACTTATTGGTAGACTGACTTTCTCGAAGAGTCTAGATAGCATTCAAATGTGGAACTGGTGATCATCTAACCAAAAAATGGAACACGTCCCTCGGAACAACCTTGGCACTAGGAGGTGGAGGATGTAACAATGTGACACCAATGTTTTAAAAGTGTTCTAGTTGTGTGGAGATGTGAGCAATTATAGCCTGACAAATTTAGGGTGCAATACAGTGTCCTCTCTTGCAGATCCATGTAACCCCCTGAACATGAATCCAATGCATGGAACGAGAATGGTTCCCACTGCCGTGCATGGCAGTGGGAACCTTGTGCCATGCATTTCATCTATATGGCCATTTTGGGAGAGTCTTGAATGCAGTTTAATGTTAACAAATTTAAATTGAAGCAAAATATGCCAGATTTGCTTATACACTGAAAGGATCTAACCAGACAACGATGGAATGTGAAACAGATCTTGGGATTGTGTAGAACATCTCAGTGAAAATGTTGACTGAGCTGCTGTGCAAGAGGCAAATTTCAGGAGTGGCACAATTAGGAAAGGCATAGAAAATTAAACTGCAAGTATTGAATTCCTCTTGCACGAATGGAAGGCTCCTTTGGAATACTGTGTGCAGTTCTGATCAATGTACTTTGTAAAGGAAATTGTACACTGGGAGAAGGCATAGAAAAGTTCATCCAAAATGATCATGGGTGGGAACAATTCTTTAGGAAAAGGTACCCTCTGGGACTGTTTAGCTTAGAAGAATAGTGAGTAAGATGAGATCTGAGATGAAAGCCAGTGTGGTCGCTAGTTCGACGCTGGCCTGCGGGATCTGGGTTCTGGTCCCCACTCAGCCAGGAAGCTCACTGGGTGACTTTGGGCCAGTCGCTGCCTCTCAGCCCCACTCCCTCACAGGACTGTTGTGGGGATAAACTGGAGCTATAGAAGCTGCCTTGAGGAAAAAGGAGGTATATACATGTAGGAATAATAATCCAGGTGTACAAAATTATGCATGATGTGGTGAAAGTGGATATTCGAGCCCAGTCCCAGTTAATATCCATGGTGGGAGATTCTAGACAGGTGAGGGGCTTCCTTACCCGGAGCACAGTTTAGTGATGAAATTTGCTACCACAAGGTGGTTGTGCTGGCCACCAATCTGGGTGGCTTTAAAAGAGGATTTCACAGATTCATGGAAGATAAGGCCACTAGTCCTGATGGAGAGATGCTGCCTCCAGTGTCAGAAGCAGTGTCCTTTGTTGTACCATTTTTTGGAGAAGAGGGACAAGGGGTTATTACTGCTAGTGAGTTTCCAACAGAAAACAGACTTGGCCACTGGGTGATCCGAATGCTGGGCAAGGTGGATCCAGCCTGGCTTTTCTTACGTTCTTAATGATAACATAATGACATTAATGTAACAGTATATTTGGAAAACAAAAAGCGTTTCCCAAACTCTTCCTGATGAAGCTCATCAATACTAGGCCAATTCCAAATTTGGTTGAGAGGTGTGTTGTAAAGCACGTGTCACTAAATATTCCTCGGAACAGGGCTGGACAACTTTTCTTTCAATCAGAGGCCGCTCAGCAAGGGAAAAAGAATCAACAGAGGGTCACAGAGACACAAAAAGAGGGGCGCATCTGAAAGTGTGGGTTGAGCTGGGTGGCTGCCAGCCTGATCCAAGCCTTCAGGGGTGAAGATGTGGAATGGGTCAATTGCAGTCCCCTCCTTCGAAGTGCTAGGCAGCCCCCTGCCTGGGGAGGCAGAGATATGGTCTTTGAAGCAATACTCTCCCAGACCACTCCTGAGTCTTCGCAGTTATGACACCTATTTAAGGAGTGCTAAGAGTCCTGTAGTGTTGAATTCTGGGTGCCAGAATCCAGATCCTGAGCTTGTACCATGTGACCTCAAATGCACAGAATTCCCCGCAGCCATAGTGAAATCAATGAATTTGGGGTTGCTGGGGAAGTCTACTGTATTGGCCAGGACTCAGCAGGCTTTCTGAGTAAACCAGCTTGGGGTCACTCTGTTTGCAGGGTAACAGCAGCTTTAGAATGTGCCCTGAATATTTTCCTGGAAATCCAGCATATTGAAGCCAGTTAGGACAGCTAGAATGACCCTTCCAAAGGTCATGGGATCATTTTGCAGTAACTTATGTTCTGCCATCATAGTCAACGCAACTTCTCTCATAAACAGCCACTTGCATGGTAATTTTATTTTTCTTGATGAAATTGATTTGCTTATCTGTGGTTATTTTCTTTTAAATAGGCTGGTTGCTGCAAAGGGGTCTCTGAATATTTCTGTTCTGGTGATTTCAGAAAATTCTCCACATTTTTGAAGAAGAAGCTTTATGAATGCGCAACAGCTGCCGAGCCGCCTGACTGTGTCCCGGGATCCTCTTTGTACTCTAAAATGTCTTTTCAGTGAGACCCACTCACTGCAGCATGTTTACAGAACGTGAATTTAACTTTGTAATCCATAGCAAGCCCTTTCATTTCAATGGGCCACCGAAGTTCCAAGGTTGTTTGTTATCTTTTAGCTGGCATGTTGATAACTTGTGTGAGAAACGAAAATCGTGTTTAACAGGCTGGAAAAAGAAAACAGATGTTTGATTGCACAGACATGGCACTAATTTTTAAAACATATGTCTCTTTATCTTGGAGAAGGGAGAAAAACCAGAAATATGAGTATGAGTACTTCACATTTGTCAACAGATGGGTGGACATATTCACTGCAGTATGATCTGGAATAAGTAATTTGTGATTGAAAGAGAGGGCTGTGAACTGGGATGCCTGCAATTTTGCTGAACCGTTGGAGGTAGGGAGCGAATCTTGTTATCTAGTGAAAACAGAAACCTGTAGACCTCTCACAGCCAAACTAAACATGATGTCAGACGCAGCTTTGCACTTGCAGTGCAGTGGGGAGCCAGTGGGAAGGGGATATCCTGGCAAAGCGAGTAGCAGATTGAGAGGAAGGATTCTCTTCAGGAACACAGCAGTGGAAGAAAGCGTCACCTTCCCTCTTCATGCCAGTTGCATCCCAAGAATTACCAGTCCCCCTCCTGGCTGATGCTGTTTGCATTCAAAAACAAAACAAAACAAAACAAAACAAAACCCTGCATGCTAAATGCATGCCTCCACTGAAGCTGGGAGGGCAACCGAGGAAGCACTGGGTAGTTTGGGTCCCCTCTCTGAGGGGGAAGCCGACCCTTGGAGGGGATTGACTGCTCCCTCCCAGCCCGGAGTAGAAATCTCTGATATTGGAGGTAGTATGAGGCAGTGTGCCCATGTGCCCCAGTTGCTGGGGAACTTCGATAGGATACAGTTGCTTGTGGCTTTCCTTGGGCAGCTGCGTGGCCACTTTGTGGACAGAAGGCTGGGCTAGATGGTCTTCTTGAGATCTTGAGAGGCAATGCAGGGGGGACAGATCAGAAAGCATGTTGTGCGTGGAATGGGGAGGCTGTGGTGACTTCAGCATGTGCGGGTGCAGATGGATTCACTGCACCAGGACTTGCCCAGTCTGTTGGCTGGTTTGGGGTCAAGTTGTTGGACTTCAACTCCCATCAACTCTAGCTAACATGGCCAATGATTAGGCATGTGTGGGTTATGGTTCAAAACATCTGGAGGACATTCAGGTAAGGCTGGGCTAGACCTTGTCTTTCCCAGTTTTATAGAAAGACGCTGTGAAGCTATGAAGCGGTAGAGCAGACACGATGGAGGCCTCACAAGGGCTTCTGGTGGCAACCTCTTTGGACTCAAGGACAGGGGCTTTGCCATGCTCAGGCCACTGAAATGACTTGAAAGAACATTGTTTCAAGTCAGGACTGGGCCACTTGTGGCCCTCTAGATGCTTTGGCCTGCAGCTCCCATCAGCTGCAACCAACATAGTCAATGATGAGGAATTATGGGAGTTGTAGGCCAAGCCACTCGGAGGACCACAGGTTGCCACCTCCTGCTCTAAATAGCAGAGCACACTGTAAAATACAACCGCCTGGGTATACTGAGGAATCATGCATATGTCAAAGTTTTATTTCAGAACGTCGGAGCTATTTTTGTTGTTGGCTCTGATTTTGGACAAAAGAGAAGGCGACCATTTTGTTCTTTTGTAAAATTGCTTTTGACAGACAAGAACTAAGCAAGAGTGACTCACCCTGGTAGGCCAAGTGCATGTAGCACATTCTAAAGGGAATATTTATGGCTGGGCTGAAAAGAGTGGGTTGCGGGGAGAGCAGAACCGTGGAACAACAAGCTCTTTTATGCAGCACAGTGGACAGAATCCTCTGCAAGCTGGGAACAGGTTGGGGAAGAAAGGGAGCAAAGAGTCTGGTGATGTTTTGTTCAGCAGAGCAGCTGCTGGGCAAAATGTGTGTGGCTCCGTCGGCACCGTGGGGTGAAAAGCACGACGGCCCCAGCTGGGTGGCTGCAGCTCCACCAGCACAGCTTTTAGTGGTCCTTTGCCACTGGCACCGGGAGGTGAATGTGGAGTTGTTTGAAAGAAGGCCTCCTGCAGAAGCTGCCTCTGGGTTCGGCTTCTTGCTGCCTTGATTTCTCCCTTACATCTCAGGCCTTCACCTCTTTGGGGAAGGAGCTGAATATTATCTCCAGTATATTCAGTCTCACATGTGGGCATGTTAGAAGTTAGTGGGAATCTCTTACTGGTCCCAAATCCTACAAGTTCCTTCTTAAGAAGGATGACTGAAAAGTTATATTTCTTGCTTTATGCTTCCCTGTGAAGTCCAGCATGAGAGATCTCCATGAAGTCTGGGCTGCAAGAGATTACTTTCTACTTACCCAATTTTTTATATCGGGCAATTGATGGCAAAAGGGAACGAATGTTTAAATGTTTAAATTGTACTAGTTTTGAATGTCCTGCTCCCTCTCTCTTGGACTACATAAGCTTCACCTGCAGTCACCAGGCAAGCCGTACAAATAAGCTCACAAAAACCACCAGCCCACAGTGACTTGTATTTGCCCCTCTGTCCATGAAGCAATTTCTGGTTGCCTTCAGCGAGTGACAACTCATAATCATGATGGGATCCTGGAAAAGTGTCTCAAAGCCCCTTGTGTAGTAATCCTGCCAACTGAGTGGCCTCACGGTTGGTGTCCAGACGCCAGACCAGCTGGGGACCCTGCCTTTGCTGCCTGGAGCACTTGGGAACAAAGGCAGGAGCGATGTGCCATAAATAATGCTATATGCCTGCATTAGGCGTATTTGCTAGCAGCTCGGTTCCATTCAGTTGTTTGCATTGCTCTGTCTCAGTCTGTCTATCACCCACCCACCCACCCATCCAATCCATCATCGTCTCCCTGTCTCTCTGAGTCTGTCTATCTCTCCCCTCCCTCCCTCCCTCCCTCCCCCTCTCAGCTTCTCTCTCCCTCTGCCTATTGGTATCCCAATCTTATTCAAGAAAGTTTGGGTCAGTGTAAATGATATTAGCCCATTTGATCCCTACAAAAACTAAGAGTTCTGTTTTCTCTACCCAGAGTGGGTAGTTACAAAAACCCACTCTGTGGATAAGCTGTGTGGTGTGGCTTGTTTGTAAAACAACCTATGCATAAACAACCCATACACCCAACAGAAAATCAGGCTCACCATGGGTTGACGTTTCTTCCCTCCCTGCAGCTCTCCCCGGAGACTCCATGGCAAGGCCCATCTTGTCTCCTTTTCCCTTGTTGACTTTGCACCCTTCTCTACTCAGTATAGTTCTTTTTTTCTCTCTCTTCTGGAATGTGTCTTCTGTCAAAGTGGAGGAGGCATCTTCCAGGGACAGGGATGAGACAAGGCTACAAAGAGGTTAATTTGTTGCTTTACCTTCCCCTGACAACTGTCAAATGGGAGCTGTCAACTGAATGCAAAGCTGTGAAAAGATATTTGCTGGTGAAATGAGTGGTCTGTATATCACCTCATTTCCAGTAAGATACTCTAATTTTAAAGCTTGGATAGTGCTCTACTCAGAGTCCTGCACCTTTCCCATCTTCTCCTGAGACTACATGTGCTTGGGAAAGTGGGAAGATGTGAACCACTCTATTTATAGAAGCATTGTTCTACTGTGGTCACCTAAAATTGCTCAAGCTTGCACTCTCAAAAGACAGTTTTTTTTTTTAAAGTATAGATATTTGCACTAATTTAGTTGCAAAATAAAAAAACAAGCAGTGGCAAACCAGTGACAGCTGCTCCAGTGTGCTGCTTGGGCACTTTGGAGGGGCTATCAGTGGCTGTCATTTCACAGACTGCAAAAAGATATAGCTCATGGTCAGTCATGGGGAGATTCCGAAAGTGCCCACTAACCCCAAATGGTGAGAGAGGCCTGCAAGCATCCTCCACATCCCAGGATGCAGCACTGCCTTTGTTCCATGTAGGCAAGGAGAGCCTCTTGCTGGAGGCACTTTTTTTCTCTCTGTGAGAACAGTCAGTTCTCCTGTGCAGCCTCCGCTTTGCAAGCACCGTGAGCAAACCAGATGATGGCATGGGCTTGCTTCAGGAGCCACATATTCCATTCCTCTCTTCCTGCAAGCTTTATCCACTCTGCTTGCAGTTTGTAAGGATTACTACTGGCATCTTGCTGGCTCTCAAACAATCGTGCCTGTTGTATTACTAGTGACTGGCAGAGAGGACATCATGGCACAGTTCCTTTCTGGCTCACAAGGGGATGGAAATCGTTCTCCCTGCTCTCGGCTTTCATGCAGAAGCTTCCAGTTTGCCTCTCTGCCACAGGAGCAGCTCTGCCCTCAGACGCAGCCCTCCAGTCCAAGTGCAGGTAGCGCGTCCAAGGTCTTTCCACCGTTCCCAATCAGATCCAGTGCCTAATCAAAGTAGCCAATTTTGACTTGAGAGAGGCAGCAGCAAATGTACAACAAATAGAGCAAAACAACCCGGCTGGTTCAAGAAAGCAGCAATCAGCAAACTGATCAAATGGAAGCCTGCTGTCAGTTTTGGAGATAAAGTGGCAGCATGCCCTTGTTGAGAAAGTCCAAATAAATCCTCAAATTAAACAATATGCTTTTGCATGTTCTTTAATATAAAATCTGGCAGCAGTGCCCTCATGCCCCCTCCCCATCTAAAGCGTTTTTCTTTTCTCCTTCCTGCTTGGTGGGGGTGGGTAGATGAGGAAAAACAGCTCCAGCTATGCTAATTATGCACCTGCTCTCAGATAAGGCAAGCTCCTAGTGGAAACAGCTAGGAAACAATGTTACAAGCCTATCAGACAGCTGCGCTTCCTTTGCATTGTAAAAATACCTAGCGAGCTCATGCTTTGTCTTAAGGATTCCTGTATCTCTGATTGCAAAAACCACATTTTAAACCTGTTAGATTTTGGTAACTCCTGATTGTTTTATTTGTTATCTGTTACTCAAGCCTTGGATGGTCCGTGATGTTTTTCCTGGTGCCTCCAATGATTTTTCAATGTTTCTGTATTATTTATTTATTAGGGATATTTCTAACCTGTCCAATTACTGTACATCTCTGGACTGCTTACAATAAATCACCCAATAAATACATCATAATAACCCATGACTGAGGATAAAAACACAATTAAAATATTTAAACTTTAAAATACCGGGTAAAAGGTCTTGACCTGGTGACAAAAAGCACATAATGTTGGTGCTGGGTGAACCTCTCTGGGGAGCACATTCCATAGCCGGGGCTATTCCCCATTGTCCTCACTTTCTCACCCATTCAGAATCTCATCACTGCTCTGAAACTGTATACAAGACCCACAACTTTTAAACCCCCCCCCCCCCCGTCTATGCTCTGGAACCTCATAGTCAGTTCAGTATGCTGGCTACCCAACAGTGCTGTTGGTTTTTTCCTCTGTCAGAGAGGAGTCCCTGGATGTTCTGCCAATAAACCGCTGAGACTAAGCATAGCGTCTTCCTGTGAATCCGAAGGTACATTCTCCTGGTTCTGCTAATCAAATTTCCTGACACCCCACACATCTGCCTGGCTCATTTGCACCCAGACTAGGAGGACACCAAGGGCAGCCCAAGACATTTTGCTGCTGGAGGCAGAGCAGTAAAAGATGCCCTCCATAAGCCAAGTTACCACATTTCCCAAATTCAAACCAATACACATACCACAACCCAGTTATCCTTTGAAATTCACACTTCTCCAAATGTTGCAATGTGCGTAGAAATGCATCTTTGTACAAAGTGTATCATAGCAAAACTGTACAAACGTAACTGCATTTTAGTGAAAACAGTCTTAAATGTGTTATAAAGTTCCTTGCAGAGCACATGCTGGCAAAATTACAGGCAAAACTGCATGCTTGTGAAGAAATATGTCCAACAACACATACAAATTTTCCTGCAAAAGCACTTGAAGTTTGGGATGAATCAAGCTTAAGATTGGGAAAATGCATCTGAACACATCTCCCTACATTTGAATGATGTCCTCCAATCCTCAGTCTCATGTGGGTGCCTATGGAGATACATGGGCTGCTTATATTAATGAATATATTTGAATACATTTGTATTAATGAATACATTTGAGCTTCTTCATTATTGGTGCTGTGAATGCTTACAGGGAATGGATATTTTTGCTACTTTTTCTCCCTCCCCACCTTTCTGCCCTTGTCCTCTGTTATATTTGTAAATAAGGGCACACACACACACACACACACACAAAGACTGGAAAAATGCTCAGTGTTCAGGACAGACAAAACTCAAGAAAGGAAAAATGAGATGCTGCAAGAAACCCTGACAGAGGTGGCGAGGTCTCACCCCATTCATAACAAAGGTTGCTATGCACATGCACAATAACCACGTGAATTCCAGCCACACTTTTTAAAGCTTAAACGCTTCCTATGGGGGTTACAGTGCAATCTAGAACCATATGGACAAAGACACCAGAGCCAGTCTTTTCCATCCAAGAAAAGCTCATGCAGTTGGCTCTACC
>NW_025336598.1:27440649-27451387 GCF_004798865.1 Varanus komodoensis | reverse complement strand
GGTAGAGCCAACTGCATTGAATTTTTATAACCAATGGTGTCCTTCATTACCCCCAAAGACCCATATACTGACCATGCGGGCCACATGGTCTCACAGCACGGGGAACAGCTCTCGTTTGGCTGTGCAGGAACTGCAAGGGACTGCCATCGTCTAAGAACTCTACTGTTATGCAGAGTTCTACAATGAGTAGTCCTGCAATTGTCTCAGGACACGTCTTTCAGTCTTTCATCGCCTCTAGTTGCTGGAAGCAGAGACAGATTGTCTTCAGAATTGCTGCCACTTATGGAGATGATCACAAGACACAGTGAGAATCATGCAAAGAAGCCTGAGAAAATAATGGGAAACTCTGGAGAATGTCTGGCCATATAAAGTGCTTTCCTTTATATAAATCCTTTCCCGGCTTCTCTGCTAAAATGGACGGTGTGTCATCTAACAAGAGCGCTTCTCCTTTGCTAGCAGTACAAAGGTTACATCTATTGTCTCCACTCATGAGGGAAAATGAGGTCTCCTTTATCTCACAAGCATCTTGGCTTATTTTGGAAGCCAAGCTCTGTATGTAAATCTGCCTGCCCTAATAGAATGTTTTTCATAAAATGTTCCTCTTTCCCCTGTTTCAAGAGATAAAAGATCTTCTTCCTGTTCCCAGAATAGTTTGATTCTTTCTGAACAAGCTATTGTTTCAGACTTGATTTCAAGTAAGAAGTATCTGAAAGAATATAGGGCAAAACACAGGCTAGGGCTTGTTATGTGACACTGAATACATTCTTTCCCATGTGCTTTAATTCTTTTTCAGCCAATATTCTGGAATATTTTTGCTCTGTTAAGGCTACCTGGTGCCTGTATCAAATATACTATGGGGCATCCCTTCCAGGTAAACATTTGCTCTCCATGCCTCATGGTGAGGTGTGGTTAGCTAGAATTTCAGCTTCCGAGAAAGCAACCAAACAATTGTAGCATGCTACATTTTCTTAGACTAATTTTCTTTCAATGCCAAGAAACTGTAATCAAGTGTCTGGATTCTCTTGGCACTGCCTGGTCAGCATTTGTGGGGATTTCTAATGTTGTGCTCCTCAACAGCGGGATGCGGTGTAAGAAGCCCAAGATGGAAACAAGGATCTTCATTGTGTTTCGTATGCTCATTTTTCTGCTGTGAATACATTGCAGGACCTGAGGGGGAAACTGCCGAAGATGAGACAGACAGAAACAGATGAGGTACTGGGTGGGTGGCTACAGGAAATCCTGTGAGATACATTCAGCTCATAGAGAATGTCTGACCCCAGATCACCTGCTTTATGGCTCCACTGGGATTTGAACTCGGGTCTCACCAGTTCTAGGCCAGAACTTTAACAACGATACCACACTGGCTTTCTAACGCATGTTGCCACTTGTATATTTAACACAGCATATGTGCAGCCGTGTGAGGGAGCGAAGCATCTGTGCTGTCTTGACATATGACAAAGTGTCACATGCCAAAGTCACATGCTAAATGACAGAAACTAGTTTCTCCCTCTTTTTTAATTCCTGGGGGGTGGGAGATTTTCAAGGAAACAAAAAACAGGTATGTGATAGTAAGGACCTGGATAGCGGCTCAATGCAATAAAAAGAAGGATGAGGACCAGCAGTGGGTTATGTACTTAATGTAGCATGTAGTTTAGCCAAAGCTGAGACAAATCTATACGGCTTGATCTACCAAAGTGCCTCACAAATGGGTCCCTCACAGCAGGTCTCCCCTCTACTTTGTGAGGTAAGATGTAAAACCTCTCTAGCTTCAGTTTGGCTAGCTGTGCAAGGAAACAAAGCTCGCAGAAAAGTTGGGGCTTGTTTGCTCCCATTGTCACCACAGAGCTCAAATAGACTGGGGCCTATTCATTGCAGCTCTTCTGTCAGTGTCACTAGACATTTTTCCTGATGCTGCGTTGCTGCCATCTCTTCAGAGAAACGAGGGGTGAACTTGGTGTGGTGGTTAAGCGCGTATGACTGGGACTCGGGCGATCTGGGTTCTAGTCCTCACATGGTCATGGACCCAACTGGGTGGCGTTGGGCCAGTCCCAGACCCTCAGTCCAACCTACCTCTCAGGGTTCTTGTTGTGGGGATAAGATTGAGAGCAACAGGAGGAAAAGGATGATGTAAGCCACTTTGAGTTCTTTAAAAATGGATATAAATCTAATGAATAAACAAACAAACTTGGATCCCTGGGTTCGGCAGCAATCATGCCAACTGCCCAGGCCATCTCCTCATTCCGGAGGCTGACTAATGCTTCAACAGAATTGCTCACTTGGCTGGTAGGACACTCCTCAAGAGCTGCCAGAAAGCCATCTGGATCCATCTGTCTCCCAGGATGGACCATCCCAATAGGTTTGCCGCCCGTCCTTTTCTTTGCCTGACCTTCCTCCTTCCCTGCGCCTCTTTTCCTCATTTTCTTCCTGGGCCCCTTGTTCCCAGCATACAGCTGTAAGGTGGGGAGACAGCACCTATGGACAAAGTCCAGTGGTTAGTGGAGGAAGAGGATGGGGAGAGAGTGATTCCCCCCTCTCCCTGGATCCCTTGTGCCTCTTGGAGAGCTCCCTCGAGAGACTGGGGGACCTTCCACAGCACCATCAGAACAGACGCAGGGGGCTGCAGGGAAAACGGGCTGAGCTCACTCCCTTCCCCACTTCTTCTAGCAGGGAGACTCTACGAGAGCCTATCATGTTTCCATTCACAGGAGAAGCTCTTCTATTCATGAAATGGTCACTCTGGAGCCTGGAGCTCACCTTTATGTTTTCCTGCTCAGCTTCTATTCACTTCCTTGAACAACCTGAGACTGGCCAGGCAGTCTGAAAAGCTACAGTCTGGCAGTCCCTTTTTGTGAGATCTACCTCAATGTCGCACAAGCCTGTGATTAATACCATAGCATCCTCCTGAATCCCATCAGTTGCAAAAAAAGCAAATCATCCTGCAATGAAATGTACCACCAGCCTGTCGATAAGAGCCCTCTTTTTGTTACCACACCTTTGTTAAATGAATTTCCCAGGCAGATAGTTCATCAGAAAATTCAGCTCTCTGTGTCCATGGTTATGCTGTACTTCAGTGCAATTATTCTAAATCTAATCTTAAAATAGATCTATATCCCAGATAAATTGAGCATTAGGATAAAGAAAGACAGTTCTTTGCTTTTCAAGCGCAATAATGCATGCACTAATATTAAGGGCAAACTACATGGAGTCCAATAGATGAGACTTCTACATAGCAGGATCAAGTTGTATGGTTTATATGGCATTAGAATGATAGGCAAGCTTTTCATTACAGGGAAGAAATACATCCAGCCTGTTCTGTGGGATGCTATTTAAAATGCCAAGGAGGAGATCCTTAATAACTCTTGTCTAGTGAATCAAAAGTAACTCAGAGAGTTCCCATCACTCATTATGTTGTGGCTGTCTTAAACCAAACTCACTGTGTTTGTACTTATGAGGAAGCAGGCATGAATGGAAAACTCATTTGGCTGCCTACAAGGATTTATTGAAAAGCTTGGTTCAAACCAGAACTTCTGATCCTGATTTCTTCACTAATTATAGTTTAAACTAACCCTAATTTGTCCAAGTGTAATAACAAAGAGTTTAAACATGGAAACGGATGCTCCAATCTTCTTCTCCTGGCTACACTGGAGGAGGTTGGATTGCTCAAGAACTGGGCACTTACTCCAGGTCACTCTCTGAAGCTCCCTTTTCAAAACAGCTTGTGCCAACAAGGAGCAACTAGCACTAGTATTTCTCACAAGCTACCTGTCAAAGTGGCGGTACAAGAACACTAACGGATACATTTACCACTCTAGCAGTTTCTTCAAATTTGCATACTGCAGGTGCAAGGTAAGCTCACAACCTTAAGACATACTGAATCTCCTCCCACCCATCAACTATCATGTATTTAAGCTTCTAGGAGATTAGAAGTTACATCAGCTCTGTGCTGGGAAGGATGCCAGATGAAAGAAACCGTGACAGAGGCATTCATTTCTAACTCCAGTTACCCTTACCTGGGAGGCTGCTCATTTTGATACACCTGCAAATATTTCTGCATAAGTGCTGGAGTTGCAATTTTTGCAACGCAAGGCCATTCCTTCATGCCAGACCCACCTCAAGGACATAGTAACCTACATAGGGCACAGTCTTTCCTGTTTTGTAGGCCCCTGAATCCCTCCTACTCTGTGTCTTTGCCAGATGGCCTTTTTCACCCATCTTTGTAGCTAATGCATCTTGGAGGGAGAGGAAAGGAGGCTGGAGCAGCCTCAGGGCCCCTCACATCCTGCCCTCTTCAGTCTCCTCCCTTCACCACCTCCTGAAAAGCTCCCTTTTATTCCTTTTGGAGGATGCTTCCTGACCTTGGGGAGCAGCCAGCACGGATGTTTCTTCACTGGCTACGAGTGGACAGGGGTGGTAGGGTGTGTGTTCATGTGTGTGAAGCTCTCATTCCCACTTTTGAGATCAGAGCTCTGGGTATGAGCTCAGGGCTAGGAACTTGAACAATCCTGTGAACCCTCAGACAATATCGAGGGGCCATAGGATCATTCCCTCCATCTTCCCTAGGGACAAAGGAGCAATTAGTTGCATGCCTGCTTGCCCCAATATAATTCATCGGCTGACACTATTCTGGGATTAAAAAGATGGATTTATGCCAAAAGGAACAGCATTTTACATTGTTACCATTTACTATTTATTATAGCCCTCTTTAAATCAAAAGATATCAAATCTGTCCTCAACATCTTTCGTATTTTCTTTGGCACCCACCAAAGTCTGTTTTTAACAGTCTTTTTAGTTTGTTATTGCCAAAACGGTTTGTTTCCTTGTAAAAGTAGTTCCCAGTGCCCAGTATGTAGCTTTTTAAAAAATCTCTATGTGCCTGACAGATGATCAAGCCCATGGTGGTATGCCTTCTCCCTCCTGCCTTCTTCCCTCTCAGTCCTCCAGGTGGAATCCCAGGAGACCCTGCAGGGAGGAATGGGCTTCCCTCTCTGACAGCCACAATTGTGAGTAAGTTTGGTTTGCGAGTAAGTTTGGTTTGCCACTGCTGGTCTCTGTGGCGCAGACCAGACGGAGCTCATGCCCTGAAGCACAGCAGATGAGGGAGCTGAGGAGGCATCCTCACCTCTGTTCCAGATGGGGCCCCTGGAGCTGTGTGGTGGGTAGGAGCATGATCCATGTGCAGGCAAAAGGGGGAGAATCCACTGGGTGGCTCTGCAGAAAGGTGCAATGCAGCCGATTCCCCTGCTGCCCCCGCACACTTGAGAATCGGCTTGGCCAAGATGTCTGACTGGGGGCTGCATAACTCTACTTTTTTCCCCACTGCACCCCCCCATTCTTGCTCCCACCTACCAGAGAGGCATTCCCAGCTTAGTGTCCATCTTGGCGTCCTTCTGGCAAGTGTCAGAAATCCCGAAATTTCAATTCGTGAGGAGGAAATAAAACTCGGGTTCGTGGGAAAGATCAAGCATCCAGACCATCTTGGCTTTATTGTATTACCCAGGTTCCCGTGGTAGACTCAGGATAATGCATTACTGGGCAAGCAAAGGTAAACTCACTGCAAGGTTTCAATACAACTACAGGGTATTTTATACCCTCCCGGTCCCGTAAACAGGTACAGAGCAATTGATGACAGAATGCAGACATTACAATAAGATTCTGAGGTCATCACATACAGAACAGATAAAGGAAGATCAGCCAATCATACAGTGACAATGAGATTACAATATTTCTAATTGCAGTGTATTGACACTTTAGTTGAGTAACTTGAACCCATCACCAGGTCTGCTTAGACATGTAAATTCAAGCTACTGAGAAACTGTTCATGAACTCATCTCATCTAGACTCGGACCCTAAGTAATGCATCCGCACCATTCTGATTGGCCAGGGCACATGGAGCGCTCTGGGCTAGCAAAATAGATATTTCCCGGTAAACTGTGAATTCCAACAAGGATCACTTACCCATTGTGAAGGTATACAATGTATATTTGGACTGAATGGCTTGTCTACTGTAGCCCACAGCTAAAGGTGAGAGAAAGGAGCGGGCGAGGAAGGCCATTTGAAACAGTAACTTAGCTTGGAAAGCTGGTGCATTTGAGAAGGAGTGCAGGACTGATTCCACAACGCAAAAAGCACACAGAAGCAATGTTTTTACCCAAATTTTCCCAACACAAGCAGCAGCAATGACGGAAGGGGATGGAAAAGCTTTGTGTGTACCAGGTTGGAGACACCTCTCTGGCAAATGTGAATGAGAAAAGATGGTGAGCATCGTCTCCCGTTCATTGCTGCCACTTGGAATTATTTTACTTAAAAACTAAGACAATGCTCTTGGCTGCTCTTCAGCCCCAGTGCCTCCAGTGTGAATGCCTTTCTACCTGTAAAACACACTGCGCTCAACCTTTTAATTGAATTCCTGTAAATGCTATCCCCTTTGGCATGTTTGCATAGCACAGATCCTCAGGTAATTTGCATGCACCTCTGGGAGTTTTGCCCCTGCATCTGAGGCAGAGATGTTTGAGGGATCCTCTGAATGAAATCATTGCCAGTGCCAGGTTTCTGAAGGCCTGGAGTGAGAGACCCTCACTGGGCTCCTCCTTCAGAGTCTTTCTTCTCACCGCCATTGTCGCAAGTGCTCTTGCCCTCATCGTTTCTCTCTTCGTGGCTGCCCGGTGCTTGCTGGGAAGGCAGCGAGCTGCAGCCTCTCTGCATGGGCACTTAAGCTGGGGCATGAGAAAGGTTGCCAGCGCCATCTTCTCAGCAGGAGGAAGTGCTTTTACACGAGGCTCTTTTTCTTCTGGGCGTTTCCTCTCGGCCATTCCATGCGTTCCTGCACAGTCCGTTACATGGCTAAAGGTGGCGCTGTGCTGCGGAGTCACTTTTAGGCTTTAGGCAAGGCCTGCGTGGCAGGATCGTCCAGCACCTTGTCCTCGCTTTTAGGAAAAACTGCAGAAATGGCTGGAAAGCACAGGAGCAACCCTGGGAGGGTAAGAATGTTGTGTAAAGGACCCGCAAACTGCTGTGGGTGAGCGATCATGAATACACCGCAAATGCCTCCCGTAGAAAAGCCTCTCTCAACAGGCAGGCGGGGCATCTGCAAAAGCATCCTCAGAAAAGGTTGGGAAGGGTTAAAAAGGGGCGTGCAGGGGGTGGGAAGCAAAGGGAAAGGGCACCGCATGCGACCCTCTCGGTTTCCCACCCAGCCCCCAGGCAAGCGCCCTCCTAGCTTTTTAGGGTTGTATCCAGTGTAATAAAATGGACAAGATGGTGCAGGAGTTTTCATTTTTGCAGTAGTGGTAGACAACAGAAGTCCAAGTCTTTATAGCGAGTGTTTCCTCCAGAACTGAACTTAGGTGTCTGTCCAGTTTCCAGGGAGATGAGGGAGGTTCCTCCCCTCCTTCGACCCCTCTGAAAAGCCTCTGCGGCTCAATTTTCTGCAGTAAATGTTCTGCCTACAAAGCCTTACAGAAAAGGCCGTTGTTCCAATTTTCTCTTCCCATCGTGTCTTAAAAGGAGGCAAGGTCAGCCTCTTAAGCTCTGAGCACAGCACCAGCTCTGTCCAACTGCTGGTACATATGAGAGAGACAGGATTTCAGGCCACTTGTCATCTTCTTCCAAGAATCATGGAATCGTAGAAGGGGCCTAGCAGACCATTGGATCCAACTGTCTGCTCAGTGCAGGACTCAAGTCACTCTTCCAACTTTGCAATCCAGCCAGACCCTGCTTAGCTCCCAAAATTAGGCAGGATCTTAGGCTAGATGGAAGCTCTTTCAAGGAAAGTTGGCCTTCCATTTTGTCAACAATAAATGGAACATTGTGAGCTGCAGTACAGTCTTCTATATATATATATATTGTTTCCATCCAAATATAATGTGTTAACACAGAGTTTGTTTCCACTCAAAAATTCCACATATTTGAAGCATTAGCCATGCTCCAAAGCTAAATTAATCAAGGCTTATTTTGGCAAATTCCTGCTCCACCTACTTTTCTGGCAAGAGTGAATTGAATAGGAAAGTGAGAAGCCTGAAAGCTGGGGAAAAAAATGAGCATAGTAAGTGGTATATTGAAACAAAAAATTGATAGGTACCTTAATTTTAAATATATTTGCAAATTGAAAGCAATGGAGCAGTGTTTTGCAAAACAAGCACTACCCTGAAAGTGCCTGGATCAGGTATGGCCTGCAAATGGTGCAACCAAGTAGAGAAATTCCACAGAGGCTGCCATCTTCCTGCCCCTGCCAGTTTCTCTGTCACTGGAAAAAAAGCAAAGGAAGGAAGGAAGGAAGGAAGGATGCTATTGGTTTACTAGCTCATTCCATATTGGTTTGGTTGTCTAGCTGTTTATAATGTGATGACTCAATGGACAGTTGAGAAAGCAAATGGAAACTGTGTGCATGCATTTGGGACACAGTCCATATTTCAAATTCAAATACTAGCTTGAACCTCTTTAAAGTGTGCAGGGAAATGCACAGCTCCCTCTGGGCTTGAGATAACAGAATTAATGCCAATGTGCACATTCAGGACAGCGTTCTGTCTTTCCGGTTCAGCCCTGATTTAACTCCTGTCAATCAGGGAGGATTCTGGGAGCCTGCTTGCAATGCAATTTGTTTGGGGGGGAGCGGACAGGGAGGGCAGGAAGAGCTCCCTGCAGGGCGGATCACTAGGGTAGGCATGATTGGGCACCATGACAAGGGGCCCCTGAAATTGTTCTCCTGCCTCTTCTTTTGGCCCAGATGGGGTGGTGGGAGGAGGAGCAGTGGACGGTACCCTCACTGGCCACTCCCTGGCTCTCCATGCAGCCAAGCCAGCAGCTGGTAGCAATGATGAGAAGGAGGATGAGGAGCAAGAACAGCTGATGAGCACGGGTGGGAAGGCAGGCTGACTTAAGGAGGGGGCCCACAGATGGCATCTTGCCCGAAGGCCCCCAAGCACCAGGACCACACTGACTCTATGTGGAAACCTGCCATTTCATAGTGCATCAGATGTTCCTGCCCCAAACTGGAATGCTTGGCTGTGGCAGAAGCATTCTGGGCTTCAGCATAGCAAAGGAATTTAGCAGCTCCTCGGATTGCCTGCCCACCACCACCACCTTGGCCCACCTTTGACTTCTCCCACAGAACTGTAGGCAGCAGTTTCTCCCAAAAGGAGGGTTGGGAGTAGGTGCCATCATGTTCCCAGAAGTGTTGGGAGACTACGAGCAGTGTGCTCTTGGTGTTCCAGCAAGCACCGGGATTTTAAACAGGCTTTACTTTCAAAAGAAGCAAGATAAAGCCCTCGATGAGGAAGCCAACACCCCGTATTGTTGACACTGGCTGGCAGGAGTTCTCCTGGATTTCGGGGGAGCTTTTGCAGCTCAACCTGGGGAAGGCTGGGATGGGAGCTGTGGCCTTCTGTGTGCAAAGCGGGAACTCTGCCCCTGAGCGACTGAGGCCTGCACCTGCTTTCAACAGTGATTCTGTGCAAAGACACAAAACAAAGTACAAAGCTTTCTCCAAACACACGTTGGGCTTCCTTAGTCACTTTGAGCTTCAGGTCACAGATGTTTGAGGCTGCTATTGACCGATTCATGCATTGATAAAGATGTGAATTTTGGTTTTCAGGAACCAACTGTTTCATTAAAGCATCTTTTTTTTTTTTTTTAACTTACTCGGTCTAAAAGGGGTCTACAGCAAGAGACCTGACAATTTTGTGTAATGTTGATGTCAAACACTTGTTTAATTACACCATTTAATTATGCCAGTGCAGATCAAGAGTGAACAATACATATGAGAGTTTTGACCCCTCATTTAGGATAGACTGGCTTAGACCTGCCAGGCTACGTGCAACCCAGCAGCTGTGTAACTTATCAGGAAATTAACAAGCCACTCCCATCAACCCACTTTGGCCCTAGTAGGTAGCAAAAAACGGATGTTTATTGATCCGCACTATATGCAGCTAACAGGCTGCATTAGGCTTGGTGGAATATATTCACTTCTAGAATTATTCTGCCAGGAACATCCACTGTCACCCATTCATTTAGTGCAGCGGGGTCACTGCGTGGCCCATGAGGCCCATGCTTTCCTTGTGATGGCCATCCCTCTGCTTCCTCCTCCTGCCCCAAGTAAAGGAAGAAACCAGATATCCACCATGGCCGGGGACTCTAAAACAGTCTAGTGTAGCTTGTTTGCAACTTTTGTGTAGCCCATAGCCTTTAAAGAACACCAGACAGGCTAGATTTAGTTTGTAGGCAAACACAGTGACTTTTAGCAGCAAATGAGCTTATTTTTCAAGATAGGGTGTCCAGTAGACTGTGTCAGCTAACAACCTGCAACTCCCGGTTCCTGAAATAGACGAACGCAGATTTACTGGTTTGTGGGTTTCATTAAGACTCAGCTAGTCTAAAGACCAGGTTTATGGCCATCTCTTTTCTGGTAAGAATTGCCATGGAGTCATGGGTGTGCTGACCTGAGATGCAGTGAGAGGTGGTGGTTGTGATGGAATTGGGCAGGTAGAAGATACATAGATGTTTATGTGTAGAGGAGCAGGTAACAGATGCATGTAGGTAAATGGGAGGCTGTGCAAGCTCTGGGTACAGGGAACAGAACCAGGGAAGAAATTCTGCTTAATAGGAAGTGGGGTGAAATCATGACTAAAGACAGACCAATAAGGCTGCAAGGCATGGTGCCAGCTTATTGTCCCAGGTTACAAAGCATCTTAAAACTGGGCACAGTCTCTCTCTCTCTCTCTCTCTCTCTCTCTCTCTCTCTCTC
>NW_025336598.1:27428687-27440549 GCF_004798865.1 Varanus komodoensis | reverse complement strand
CCCCCCCCCCATAGGAGGTACAGAGAAGGCTTTCCCCTTCGGATAATGGGATAATGACGCAGGGGCTTTCCTTTACAGGTTCAGACTGTTCTTATTCATTGTGTCTTATTCCAATAACAAAATGCCCCGAAGAAACCATGTTAACCCTGTATGGTCTTAAGAACACGTCCTGACATTTACTTTCCATTTAATTTCCACTATCCCTTTTTCATGACAGGAATTATTCCTGCTGTCTACAAAAAATATAATAAAAATAAAAATCGCCCACACTGCTTCCTTCCACTGGAGCAGTATAATGAAGAACTGTTGTGTTACACAGGATGGAGGCGGCACACGTGAGGAACACTAGCCTGGTATCTCCTTGTGCAAATCTAGTATAGGCTAAAGAGCATGGAGTCAGCAAAAGCAAAAATAAAATCAAAGATAGGGGAAAAGTCTTCTTTAAAAACAGCCGTGTATTTTGTTCAGGCACCCCCAGCTTCCCTCCTCTCATTCCCACAAAGCAGAATAAAGTTTAGCACTTACTTTTATAAAATTGTCAGGCAAATGACAGAGCAAACATTATTTCCAGGAAACAACTGTTTCCCTTCTCTCCTTTTTGGGTGCTTATATAAACAACAGTGCAAAAGTTACATAAGGAAAGCGCTCTTGTCTTTATAGCATTTTCAGTATTTATCTTATGCCAGCCACAATAAACACCACCACTGCTTCCTTTTCTTTTCTTTGCAAAACATTTATCTACTGGAAGCAGTGTAAATAAGGAAGATAATAATTTATAAATGCCATGAAACACACATGTCAGAAGATGCTCTAAAGAACAAATCCAGTACCAGTTGCCATGGGATGTTTATAAGAGCAACTTGTTCCCTAGTTTGTCGTATAGAATGTGAGGTGCTTTTCGGATGTCAGCCTTCTGGGGTTTGGTTCGTCCTCCTAGATTGGTGTCATCTCAAAATCCAGGAATGACGTCCCCTTTGCCTTTGGCACATATCATCCTGACCGCTGGAAACCCAGTAGCTTCGCGATAATGAAGGTCAACAGGCCATGAACAGGCCAGTGCGAGCCCTTCGTTTCCTCATTTGGAACCAGCCACATTCCCTGGCTAGGCCTGATACTGAGGAACTGCCAAAAAAAGAACCGTGCCTGAGTTTTAGAAACCTGTTTGACTCTCGGTACTGGAGAAGCTGCAGATATTCTGGGCATTATCCAACACTGCTCATGTGTTAGCAGAACCCATTGCTTGTGCAACAGGAAGCTGGCGGATCCTGAAGCACTTGAAAATGACACAAAAGGGAACAAGGAAGATCCGTGGTGCTTGCAGATATGAGTTCTGTTGACCCGACCCAATTTGGAAATAAGTGCTGTGTCAGAAGCAGGAGTTCCCGCAGTGTTTGTTTGTGTGTTTCTGAAGAAATCATATAATTACACCAAACAAAATAAAAAATGAAAATCCAAAGAAGACTAGAGACTGGCATGTTATAACCAAAATTGAACATTGCTATCTGTTAAGCGAGATCTTCATTTTATAAGCAATCATACAGAATTCAAGTCCTTCCAGAACAGATCTGGGTTAGCAATAAAGGTAAAGATTCCCCCACAGATACATGCTGGTTGTGTCCGACTCTGGGGCTGGTGCTCATCGCCTGTTATAAGCTGAAGAACCAGTGTTGTCGGAAGACGGAAGATGCTTCCATGGTCATGTGGCCAGCATGACTAAACGCCAGGGCACATAGAACGCTGTTACCTTTCCCTCTGAAGTGGTACCTGTTTATCTACTCGCATTTGCATGCTTTCGAATTGCTAGGTAGGCAAGAGCTGGGACAAAGCAGCAGGCGGGGCACTGACCTTCTGATCAACAGCCCAGCAACTCAACGGTTTAACCCATGTCCCTGGGTTAGCAATATGGAAGAGTTATTTTTTTATGTAAGAAATAAACTGGAGAGCCAGTGTGGTGTGGTGGTTAAGAGCATGGGACTGGGACTCAGAGGATCTGCGTTCTAGTCCCCGCTCAGCCATGGAGCCAACTGGGGGACTTTGGGCCAGTCACAGACTCTCAGCCCAACCTACCTCACAGGGTTGTTGTTGTGGGGATAAGATGGAGGAGGAGAATGATGTAAGCTGCCTTGAGCCCTTTGTAGGAAAAAGGCAGGATATAAATTGAAAAATGAATAAATAAAGAAATAAAATATGAATCATCTTTCAATGAGGTATAGAAAGGAGTTCTGTCCATCTTTCCTGTTCATCAAATGAGCATTGTGGCTGGTTTCTGAGGTGGTTCTTGTGTAGTAGCACAAGTTCTCTTTGGCACCGGGGGGGGGGTCTCGTGGGTGCACAACAAACCACGGAGGTGCCATGGCAGTGTTGGGTTTGCCATATTGCCTTTGCCTATTTCTGTTACGTCAAAATTAGTTATCTATTTTTGTAACATGAGACAAACAAGAACATCTGCACTTTTAATGAGAATGTGTCTAGCATTTTTGAAAAGGGAAGTGAACCCTGGTGCAAAGTTAGAAACAATAATCGCCTTCTGGCCCTCTCATCGGATCACTGATTTTTCTGTAGTCCTGCAGTTTTGTCAACAAAGCAGTTTAGCCCGACAAGTTTTTGCTGCCATGGAGATAAGTGGAGACAAGAAATCTGCAAGACCCACTACCTTATATCCATATTTAGCAACTCTGTCTCCCTGCCTGAATTTTGTTCAGGGGACCCATGCTTGGCTTTTAAAGCTCTCCTATGTTCCATACGGGACCTACATAAGATTGGTGACTACTCTAGAGTAAAAAATAAGATGTAGCTGCAAGGATATGAGGGGATATGATATGCCACCTACATTCTGTGGCAACGAATTCCAGAACATGTTCTGAGTCTCCCACAGTTGCTGGCTTTGAGTTTTCAGGGGCCTGTAGGCAACACGCCCTCCATGGGCCTCCTCCTGCAGTAACTTTCTTAGCACACCGTTGTTGTGGCTGCTACTGCTTGTCCTCCCCATTCTCGTCCTTGCTACCACATGTTTGCTTGACTGATGGAAAGACAGAGAGCAAGCAAGCTCCTCATGAGCCTCCTGATCCCAGGTGTCTGAGTCGCAGCAAGAGGCGGGAAAACAGGCTCTTTGCCAGGGTGAAACTGAGCTGCAATTCCAAGGGGGCTGGGCCCCGGCGGGCACATTGGCCCTTGACAGGAGGCTAACTATGGCAGCCTTGACATGGGCCCTGCCTCCTGCTATTAAAGCAGGAAACACACAGGACAGCTCTGCTTTCTTTCATTGATTGCTCTCTCCCTGAACGTCCACCATCTTAAACTCTGCCTCAAGTTTCCAATTCTGTGAAACGTTAAATAAAAAATGAAATCGGTGCACTTGCCCATGGGCTCAGCAGTAATTCAAATCTAAACCAGTATTAAGAGAGTTTTATTTTCATGTGTCTCAATTTAGGAAATGCATAAACTGTAGTTCTGCGAGGGGGCTACCGACCTGTAATGAGAAGGTTCTGTCCTTTCACAAAACTACCATTTCCGGAGTTCTTTGGGGAAGCCTGACCAGCTAAGTGAATTTGAAACTAGTTTATTTGTGGCGTAAGGACTATAGAACCCCAGCTTAGCATGTGCAGTGCAATTCCTTGACTTCCCCAAGACAAACTGTACTTCCCCTAGTGGTGGAGCCATTTGAGTGTGTAGACAAAGCAGGGAAAATAGGAAGTATTTTATCTCTTTAAGAGCCACATTTTTCCTAATTGGTTCTGCCTACAGGGTATAGTTTTAAAATGCAAAAATCCGGCACAGCACTGCCTCCAGAGTTTCTGGAGCACCAGGCTAGCTGCTCTTTAATGGGGCAGTGCAATATTTGCATATGTACCGACTAATTAATTAGGGTTCTGCAATACTAGTAATAATGTCATATGTAATTACATACTACCTACTGTAGTAATTACCTTGGATTATTCAATATTTATTATGGCATATGTATTTACATATTGGTCAGTGAAAAAAATTACTTTGATTTGTGCAACTTCTATTAAGCACGCTGAATGACATGGCTACTTCCAGCTCAGTTCTCTATATAAATTACTAATTTAAGAAATTAATAATTATAAGCTAGTATAAGCTAGTGAAATAATTATAATAGAACCAAATCAACACAGTGTTGTTGTCAAAAATAGCTTCCATTTTATTTGAACAAGAAGATCAGGCAGGAAATAACTTTTAAATCCAAATGGGAAACTCTTACAAGTACTGTGATTGTGCAGGAAGTTGGGGATCAGCTCTTATAAAAAGCAGCTCATTCTTCCTGTATTATCTGTAGAAGAACTCAGGCTAAATGAAATGTGTAAAATACTGAAGATACTTGACAAAGGGTTGGATCCAGGAGGCGCTTTCTGCAAGAGGAAGGGGCTTTCCTTGAGAAGAAGGGCTCTGCTTGCAGGATGTCTGTCTCACTGTTTTTGGGGATCCCTCTTCCCACCACACATCTCAATTTCTGCTTTGCTTCTGCTTTGGTTGTGTTTTGGGATGCCCAAACCCTGGAAATAGGAGAAAAAAACAGAGTTTTAACTCATGTTTTGTTGCTGGGTAAAAAATCTGGGTGGTTTCTCTCTCAACAACCCAAAGTGCCAGGTTTGGATGTCACGGAGCAGAACCCTGGAACGGGGCACTCCTAGGTTCTGTATTAAACCAGAAACAAAGCAGCAGAGGGCAAGTAGTGGGGGAGGCAGCACACTCACTCACTCCCACAATGTCTCAGATACCCGTGGTTTAAACAACCTATGAGTAGTCATTACATATGAACATTACATATGTGTGTGATTTGCAGTGGGCAGAAAGGCTTGCATAAGGCAGTGGTGGGGATGTCCACTTCCATCCATCCAGTTGATCCTGCCTAAATCTGGATCCAACCCAAACTGGTGACACAGTGGTAACACTGTTCTTTGCAACACTTGCCCGGAGCAGCTCATGGGTTCTGGGTGGGTTGTTAACCATGCCAACAAGCCACCCTTGCTGGGTTTAGATGGCATGACAACCTGTAATGATAATGAAGATAAGAAGCATTCACATTTATGTTAAGAAGTAACACTAAGAGCCATTGTGGCATAGTGGTTGGTGTTGGACTGGGAGTTGGGAGATCAGGGTTCTTGTCCTCACTCAGCCAGGAAGCAGCTCGCTTGCTGTCTTTGGGACTCTCACAATTGTGGATATGAGGAGGAAATGGAAAGAAGAAGTTTCTAAGCTGCTTTGGGTTCCTTGTAAGAGGAGGTAAGGCAGGATATAAATGAATAGCAGCAGCAGCAGCAGCAGCAGCAGCAGCAGCAATAATAATAATAATAATAATAATAATAATAATAATAATGGGACTTAGGTTATGGAATGGGTACCTGGCATGGGCCACAAACCATTAAGCCACCAGAGCTGAAAATAATTGTGCAAAATTGCCTCTTGGCTGGATTCAGACAGCATAATAACTGGCACTTATGGATTGTGTATGAGTTCAACACATTGTTCTTGAACCAGGAGGGTTTCCTAACATGGGGTTTGTCGTGTTATTTGCACATCCATGCCAACCAAACATGGGTAGTCTATTAGCCCATGAAGAGAATCTATGATTTATTGTTGGTTGTGAACTGTGGGTTGTTGGGAATTAACAAACCATGGTTTGTGGGCTGGTTTCAGATGACACAATAATCCATCTTTCAGTGATAACCCAAAGTTCAATAACAATCCACATACAATCAAGCAGCTTGCATCAGAGGCATTTTCAATTAGCAGTTCTTTAAAGTTATCAATTTTCTATGTATATGTATTGCTATTTTGCTTCTTTGATAGATGCATAAATGTTTAAAGTTCACTGTTGTGCGGCATGTCATAATAATATACACATTCTTTGAAATATCATTCATGACAATTAATATTAAACATGTAATGGGTAGTAAGCCTACATGAGTGATGAATTTGATGTGAACATTTGTTTCCTAATTTGAACTTTAAAAAGATAAGCTGCTTATAAAATATATTTTTAATGCTGGTTTGCTGACAGTATCTGTGAGTCATGCTGTTCTCTTTGTCTGCTGGCTACCAAACAATTTCCTTTTAAAATTATATCACAATAATGCTATGCCTAAGCTAGAACCTTGATCATCTGTGTACTTAGTTTAACCCCATTTGTCCTGCTAGCAACTACTTGCTGTAGAGAGAACTTTGGGACTCTTGTGGGATGGGTGAAAGGGGAAATCCCAGGGGGATTTGGGACTCTTGTGGGATGGGTGAAAGGGGAAATCCCAGGGGGAAACCCTAAAATACTGCAAGTGCCACCAGTCTTTGTTTCTTGAAAGAAAACATGAGAAATTGTGGGCAACCTCACAGAATTAGGGTGGCCATGACCTGGTTTGCATATCGTGCTAACCCAACCTTTGTTTATGGGTTGCTGAATTCTGAACCCAGTTGCATAACAAACAATGGTTTGTTAACCACAGACAACCTAGAAAGAAAGCACATGGCTTGTTGCTGCGTTGTGAGCCCTGGGTTCTTTAACTATGGGTTGTTGTTATATGTAAAGGCATCAGAGGTGGTAGGTAAGTATGTTCTAGAAAACCAGCTGCTCTGGATGATGGTACTACAGTTCAGCCAACACATTTGGAAAGCAGAGAGAAAGTGGACAAGAGAAACAAATATTTTCCATCATTGTCTAGATGTTTGGAACTGGGGCATACAAACACGTTGCCAACTATAGCCTATAGTCAAAGAAGAAATGGGGTGTTGCCAGAACTCCTTTGTAAGAAAGTCTGTTTTATTGTTTTAGAAAATGATTTGCCTTCCCCATTTAGTTTTAAACCCCACATACAAACAGCCCTGGGGAAAAATGACAGGCTTCTATTGTCTAATGTTTACAACTGAGTTCTATTGTGTAAGTTGCATGACTTTCCCTCAATGACTCCTAAATTAAAGTTAATAGCTTTGAAAGCCTTCTTAACTCATATGGTTATGTAGGTGAAATAAAGCCTTCAAAATATCTATAGGATTTTAGGATTACGAAGCACAGTACTTGTCCACCCATCCCAACAATCCATTCTTCATTGATAGCACCAGATCAATGAATAACGCCACAAAAATGCCAGGCTTCTGCTGCCTCAGTCAAACATATAGCAGAAACAAAACGAGGGGACACAGCTAGGTCTGCATTTAAATCTGGTATAACAGAGAGACAATTATACTAACCAGGGGTTGATTGCAAAGCTGTTCTCCAGTGGGTTGAATTATACTGGGCAGTTTGCGGAGCGAGGAAGGAACAACAGAATAAGGTCTTTGGATCAATAATTCCCATTCAAATAATTAAAGAGTTCTATCTTTGCTGTGCATCTTAACCGCCCCTGCTAGATAGGCAGTCTTAAGATCCCCTTTAAGGAGTGGGAGCTGCCTCGAAAGTGCAGCCTCCACTCCTCTCAACAAAGCTTCTCTGAGCTCTGCCAAAACCAGTGGAGGCTACAAAGCCAGGATTGCCTGAGCAATGGCCCCCGTGGGGTTTCAAGTTACCCGGCTGGATATCTACTAAGTGCTTAAATTAGTTAAATGTATTTCCATTTAAGAAGCTGCCCTATAAATTATATGCTAAACAGTGTTTACTCCTTTTCGTCAAAAGCAGTTATTGCTGTTGTATTGCTTTCTAAACATTTTAGAGGTTGCTGGTAAGAGCCAAACTTCTCTCTCTGTCTCTCTTTTCTATTCTGCCCAACAGCTGATTGGGTAGTTTGCAACACTTCCTTATACAGGACTAGGATATAATAAAAATAACCACAAAACTTTCCATAGTACAGTATTTAAAGACCATTACAAAGTTAAAAGTATTTAGCAGCTAAAGTGGTATTTAATGCAGAATAGACCTGTTAAAAATCATCCATTAGAACAGTTTTCTTTGTTCAAAGCATTGGCTTATGTGAAGGTAGATGTTTGGTCTATCCAGCAGCTTCTGACTGGCAGCAGCTCTCCAGGGTCCATGGGGGGTGGGCAGGGGGAGTCGGTCTTCCTTATCATCTGGTAGCTTCCTGCAATACAGACATAGGAAGCTACCTTATAGTTGCTGGGTTCACAGAACTCAATAACCCATGCTCATGGCTGAGTGTGTGTGAACTGTGGGCTGTTGTTGAATTGTGGGTTGCTGTGTTGTATGAACTCAGTTTTGCTAGTAAACTGTGGTTTGTTGATCATGAACAATTTCACAACCCAACAACCCATCATGGGTTCTCTTCCTGGGTTGTTAATAGTAACAAGCCATGGCTTGTTAGGATGCCTGGGTTCACACAACAACCCACAGTCAAGCCACACCCAGTTTTGAGTGTGAGCTGTTGTATCATGTCAACCCAGCCACTGAGTCAGACCTTTGGTCCAAGGTCCAGTCATCTTCTGGGGTTCAGGCAAGATCCCTTCCTAGCCCTCCATGCAGATGCTGGAGGTTGAGCCTGGAACCCTCTGCATGCAAAACAGAAACTCAGCCACTGAGCTGCAGCCCTTCCCTGTTCATCCATTAGCTCTTTCTCCATTAGCTGGTTTCATACCCTGGGTGGATAGAAAACCCTCCAATTATTATACTGAGAGTGGGAAGGGGATTCACAGAGGAGAACTGGTGGGTGGGAGAAGGGTCAGGGATCCTGGAGGCTGTAGTCTACACATCTGGAGGGCACCATGTTGGCAAAGGCTGAATTACCAAATATGAACGCATATTGCAGCCCTGATTCCCCCCAGGGATGATCTAATCACAGGCACCATCTGGGAATTTCTCAGCTTTTCAGAGGAAAGTCATAACTTTGATTAACTTTCAGCACAGTATTGCCTCAATTCATTTGACCCATTCAAGGTCTCTCTTGTCCTCTTCTCACATGTCATGCTATCACCACGCTAGGACTTGGAAGCCTTTGTTTTAATAGCCTCAGTTCTCTGAGTTTCAAAGCCCTCGGTGTGCCCGGCCATCTAGAGGTGAGGTCCCAGGCTGTTGAAGGCACCAAGTTCCTTGCCATCCACAGAAATGGTTCCATTCTGCTGCTCAAATCACTTGGTTTCCTTGCTGTCCTGCAGGTGCAAATTACCATAACCCTTTTACTGCTTCCCTCTCTTCTTGTCCACACAGCAGCCGCTCAGTGCAACCCCTTCTGAAATTCCCTCTTTTTTCCTTTGGAGTTGGGGTGTACACCATTCTTCAGGAAGGATCTATCAGGGAAAGGATCCATCAAATCCCTCCCTATCCTCTGAAGCCCCAGTCCTTTGATTCAGCCCACTTTTCTATTATGTGCTAAATGTGCTTAGCAATTGGGTTTGATTTTGAACAATAGTTGGTTGGAAGCCCAGCCATTTTAATTAGTGCGAGTGTTCTGAGTTGAAATGCTTCCCAAGGTTAGGGCCTCCTCTTCTAACACAGCAACTGTGCACATGGAATAGACTTGGGAGCAGCTTGGCACACTACTACTCTTGGCACACAAGTCTGCAAGAGCTCTTCCTCCTTCTTGTGCTTGAAATCTTGTGCTCCCAAGCCTCTTGCTCACCATCTTGCTCTTTTTCCCCCAGTCAGAGAGACTGGCTGGTCTCAAGGAACTTGTTGGGACATTCACCTTGGTTGCATAGCAGCCCTTACAAAGGCACCTGATCTTCATTCAGTTTTGTCTCACCTGTAAAGAGCGCTACAACTTTAGTCCTAGAATCATAGAGTAGTAGAGTTGAAAGGGGCCATGAAGGCCATCAAGCCCAACCCCCTACTGTTTCAGGACACCATGTTACACCTTCCCACTTCCCCTATCTTACATTGAGCTGTACCATTTGTGCATAACTTTATTTTTCCGGGAGAAGTATTTTTAAAGATGTTTATTCCTGCAGATGTTTCAATTAGAAAACAAACTGTTTGCATGCAAGAAAGACAGAAACAGGAGATTATTTTTTCTGTTTTACAGATCAGAGACTTGTCATTTTATCTCACAGCACTGATGGAGTCATCAAGAGGATTTGATACCCTCGCTTTCTTCCTTTATTTCTTCCCTAAATATCAATTCAACTCCTGACGGATGCTCAGCATCCTTACCCAGGGCCGCCTCCTTTTCCATGACTCAGCTTCTGCAGCTCAGCCATTTCCTTTCCAGTTCAACCCCACCCCACCCCAGACTCTGCTGAAACTGACGTGGACATGCTTGCCAATTACACCAAATATAGTTGTTTCTCTTCACAGGGCATCAAAAGGCACCAGCACCACTAAGCACAGTAATATTTTGATTTAAAAAACACTCTAAGGAAGCATCTTGTGAAATTGACATGTCTGTTCCTGATCCTGCCATTTTCACCTAAGTTCACTGAGAGGATTCCATGATATTAACAAGGATCCTGCACAGTGTGTCAATTTCATAGAGGGAAGGACAATCAAGGAAATCCCATCAGGATGGGATTGAACCCAGGTAGTGGTGCAGCCAGGGCTAGCTAGCTCTCAAGCCTGAAGTCCAAGGTCCTGTAGCTCAGTCCCTATGCTCATTAGTCCCCAGAAAGGGGCAAATGACAGGGGCAGTGGCAAACAGACCTGGGAGCCACCAGGCTGATGATGTCAGATGCAGCATTCATTCATTCATTCATTCATTCATTCATTCATTCAATTGTTCTTACAGACCTCATCAATAGTCCTACCAGACTCCTGAGCGGTTCACAATTTTGTATTATTTTTCAAAGAATCATAGAATAGTAGAGTTGGAAGGTGCCATGAAGGCCACTGGGTCCACCCTCCTGCTGTTGCAGGACACCAAGTTACACCATCTCACTCAGATGGCTGGCCAGAAGCCTCATGGATGTCTCTAGTGTGGGAGAGCCCACCACCTCTCCAGGCAGCTGGTTCCACTGTCATATTGCTCTGACACTGAGGAAGCTTTTCCTGATGTTTAGAAACATTTTATAGTTGGAGGGGCTGACCATTGTTATGGATGTTCATTTTATTGTGCTTACTTTTAAAACAGATCACACTTTTTATTTCAAAATGCTTCTTCCCATTCCCAAACCCCACTTTTTTCCTGTAGTCACAATGGAGCTATGACGTAAGTTCAGATGCACAACTAGATATGGTTAGAGTATTGCTTCTTGAAAATACAAACAATTACGGTCAGGAAACTTTTGGAGAGTTGCAGGGTTCTGCTAAAGTGTCTGGAATATAGAAGCCGTTGGAAAGCATGGCATGGTGGCTGTGATGCTGGGTGAAAAGACATGCTATTGCCTGCTTCACAATGGAAGCAATACAGGGACTCTCATAAAACCATTCCATCTTTGAAGGCCTTAAAATTGCCAAGCAGCACCCCTGCATCTATGGCTTGTCACAAAACTATATGGGCTAGCAAGTGGAGAAACTGCAGTGATATTTAAAGCAATACTGTACATTTAAAACAGTGGTGACGCACATTCCCTAATGTTGGGTGATCATTAAAGCTTTTGAAAATGAATGTGCAATTTCTGCCATAACCTGTATAAAAACAGGGATAAGCTGAGTTGTGTAGTCTTCAGATCTGGCCGACTGGCTGTGATGCAGTGAAAGCTAATCTGTTCAGTCTTGAAGGACTGTCGGTTCATAAAACGAGGGGCAGCTTTGACTCATCAGGAATCATTGCTTAACTTTCATGTCCTTGCCTTCCACCCACTGTTTGAATACATAAATGGGAGCAGCAATAGAAATAAAATACATAAAAGTCACCAGAGGGCATGTATTTTCTTCAGCCTTGACATGTGGAGACACAACACACCAAAATATTTAGGTGTTGGCTTGTGGTAGTCATGATGAAGCAATGTCTTCAAACAGGAAGGAATGCTGTGTCTGGAATTTCAGAACTTAAGGGCATAGCCTTTGACCAAAAATAATTATTCAGTGGTTGG
>NW_025336598.1:27374959-27428587 GCF_004798865.1 Varanus komodoensis | reverse complement strand
CCAACTTAGACGTCTCTCATCCAAGATAATTATCACAAAGATGTGCACAAGGTTTTCCCAAGAAGTCTGCATTACACCTATTGAAGCAACAAATGCAAAAACAGATGCTATATTTATTCCCTGTTACGCAGAAATACGGGTATAAATTAGCAACTTTCCTCCGCCCTAGCAAGCGTAGCATGTGCTGAGAGTTCATGAGTGTTACAGGAAAAAACTTCTGGAGGGCACACGCCTGACAGAAGTGTTTAGGCCTGGAAGAATTGTCATCGTTTTAGCATTGTATGAAATCTTTCAGGAGATTTTTCCAAGAATCTCCTGAAATAAAGATTCAGGTCATATGAACGATCAACTGTGAAAAGAACCCCTCTGTTTTGACCTGAGATTTCTAGAACACTGAACATGACAAGACCAATATGAAGTCTGTGCAAACAGCTGATTACTTGCCACAAAAATAATATTCTTGCACTCACATTTTGAAACTTGCAGGAGGATCATACGAAAAATGTTCCTCTGCAAATGATCAGCATTCTTGTTGAGGATGAGCCAGAACTTACCTGTGGGGAATGTTCTCATAAATTGTGCCAAAATGATGAGGGTCCTCTCTAGGTTCTGTTGATGATTTTTTTCGGTGTTTTGTTGAGAAATCCAACACAGTGAAAGTTTGGAGAATGGAAATGCAGAGGAGCGGTGAAAGAACTGCATTGTAGCAAACCCACCATGTATTAACTACTTCTTGTAAAAGAATGGATATCTTGAATAGATGGCTTCCCCTTTTCTTTTGTGAGGCCTACACATCAGTAATTAATGGCTCCTTTGTTGCTTCTTTGGCTCTTCTGGATAAACTAGTGAATCATTTGAAGTCAGTGAGACCAGCACAACTATTCCTATTGTTTACTCGGATCCCATGAAACCCTTGTGCCAAACTGATTAGATTTACTGTTCACTTGCTGAGCTTGTCTGCCCAGCGTAATGCAATCGGGTTTTTGAAAAGGTGAAACTGACACTCTACCAAGTCCTCTTAGGAAGTGTCTGTTAGGTGTATTCTAATGTGTCCCCCTCCCCCTTTCATTTAAGAATGGTCGGAAACTGACATGTACACTTCCAGGCTGGCCTTTCTCTGTATCTGGCAAAGTATTTTGCACTTTTTAAAAGTTCCTTGGATGGAATAGTGAATGAGCAGTGCTTGGCAGGGGGCAAGAAGGGGGATAAGACATTAGAAGGGAGAAGTGAAAAGAAAAGAAAAGAAAAAGGCAGTACTTTATAGAGCGGAGTTTCAAAGAATAGAAACAAGAGAACCAGTCCTGCAAAGAATTGGGTAAATGAATTCCAATAAACCTATCTAAGTGGCTTTATAGGTTGGAGTAAAACTTTTAGTAAAAGCATTTAAGCATTAAAGGAAGCTCCTTTGTTCTTAAAGTTATAGTTGGAAATAATTGGGAACATAAAATTTTATTTTAAATGTATTGTAAGTGTATATATAAGCCACATTTTGGCTAATAAAGGCACAATCTATTATATTATAGCTTATTGCAAGACATGAACATGGAAAATGTAATTTAATGAAAGTTTCTTTAATGTATCTGTACAGATGCCTATTCTCTCCCTGTATGTGTGCATCTTGTTTGTGTAACTTGAACAAAAAACAGTGATGTTTGTAGTAAAGTATAAGATAATGATGATCTAATTAACCAATCTGGAAGACTTTGGTACTATTTTTCCATTTGCACAATGGAAGAAGCCTAGGATCAGTTGTCACTTAACATTCTTTAGAGGCGCATGTGTATAGTTATTTAAAAGGGATATCTGAAACTATAGAGAGGCTCATGAGAGAAATACATCTTTGGACACATGCATATTCTGCAAATATACTCCTCAGAGATTTTTGGATGGGCTGTTTCACCTCCCAGGTTGGATGCAATGGCAAAATCCAGAGGGCTGATGGGAATTGCCTTGGAGGCAACCCCCAAAGCTGCCTTGTTAATGTTGAAGCTCTGCTCCTTTACTCATTCTGGGGAAAGGTTATCAGATCTCTTCACTACCTTCCTGTCTTCTTCAGTGGCCAGTCCAAAGTCCTTGTCTTTACTTTAGCTCTATCCATGAACTGGACCCTCTCTTGTTGGAGCCCTGTGTCCCACCGTCTCCCTGCCCAGTGCTTGTGGGCTCTCCCACTCGTGTTTCCCCGCTGTATTTTAGACTAAACTCCTTGGGCACAAGAACCTGTCTACCCACAACGTGCGGAAATTTCAGCCTGGGGGCCAGATTGGCACCTCCTGGGGTCCCAGTCCAGTGCTCCATTTTGCCACTGATGGCCCCACCCTCTTCCTTTCTCCATGGATCATTTGGAGGCTTCCTGGCTTTTGTGCTGCCCCCCCCCCCCCCCCCCCCCCCCAGTGCCTCTCCTCTGGCTTGATTCCTGACAGGCCAAAGAGGCTGGTCCTTTGGCCTCCACACCTTTGAACTTCATTTCATCCTCCATTGGAGCTTATCTGTTTTAAATTCAGCTTTTGATTTGAAAGGACGCATGCATATTCTACAGATGCACTATCTGTATCTGATCATGTCCTGTTAATTTCTCTAAAGTGCTTTAAAAAATAAAAAGGCATTGTCCCCTGTATTACTTTATGGACACTTCTAGATTCTTTGTATATTATTTCTGCTTCCATGGAAGTTTTAAAGTCAAAAGTATCTGGCTTAGATATTTAGCTACCATTTTGTTTGTGATATTTAAGTGGCAGAGATGCTGATAGGTCAATCCTATACATGTCGACTCAGATGTAACTCCCATTGATTTCTGTAGATCTTACTCTCATGTAAGTGAGTATAAGATTGCAACCAAACAGCAAGGAGAGGAAGAATGGGGTGGTTTTCTGATTCCAACAACCCTGGTCCTCTTTGGTAGCTGGTACCAAGATGTCCATGACAGTGATCCATAAATGAAGCTACCTGCGAGAGCAGGCTTCTCCATCCCGGTGCTCTCCAGAAGTTGTGGGACTTCCATCAGCCCTAGCTGGAATGACCAACGTCCAGCCATTCTGGCAGATGTAGTCCAAAACATCTTGAGGGAACCTGTTTAGAGAAGGCTGAGCAAAAGTTTCATTCCTTTCTGTGGGTCAGTGCTTCAAAAGTTTATTTAAGAATACATTAAGCCCAATCCTTTCTCTAGGCAGTTAGTCACTATCCATTTAAATAAGATAAATATAAACTCTTTAAAATAAATATTGGGGTGGGATGGAGGGGAGTAGAAGAATACAAGCATTGTAAGAAGCTTCCAGTGTAGTATTAATCTTCATTATCATCAGCTTGTGACTTTGAGCTGTCCTGATGATGCTGAACTGATCTACCTGGATGATCTGGCCAAAAGTATTGCCCGAGGGGACCAGGGATTTGGCAAAAGAACCTCCTGGTCCCTTAACAGCCCTGTGCTCTGGAATGGGACACCAGCCATCAGAATTAGTGGTGGGGGGCAGGACTTGAGTGCCTCTTTTCTTTTTTTTTGCAAATCACGCCCTTCATTGCATGTAAAAGTGTGCACATTACCCCATCTTGAATATATTCACCGGCTTATTTATTATTACTACTTTTACACTCATGATGGAACTCGGAGTGGCATGCATAAGGGAAATAAATGGAGGGAAATACGAGGGATTTTCCAGACACTCCCCCATGTTGGGCCTTCAATGCCTGCCAGTACTTTCAGGTTGGTGGCTGGCCGAACCTTGCCTTTGGCAACTTCCCTTTCCATCCCCACCACTGCCCCACTTCACTCATGATGTTACTTGTGCACATGTGTCTCTGTGTGCGTAATATTTACAAACTGCCCTATAACCATCTCCTTATCATATATATTATTTAGTAATTTATTTGTCAAAATTGTTCTTTATTACACTGATATTAAAATCCCTAGGAGTTCACATTAAAAATACAATATAACAAAAAAAGAACAAGATAAAATTATAAATCATGTAAAACAAAATTACAATAACTTAATCTTTTACTGGTCAGGGAAAGCCTGTGTGAACAGATACTTTTTCAAGAGGCATTTGATTTTTTTAGACTGTCCCTCTTCAGATTCATTCCAGGGCAGTAGACAAAGATAACTAAAGTGGGCATTGCTGCGTATTTTACAAACAGAACGTAACATACAAACATTGTTACAAACAGAAAGGGCAGCAAAGCACAGGGCAGACTAACTCGCATGCCCAGGCCTGTTTTCCATAGCGCAAACTGTGAGCTGCTGGTAGATGTTTAACCCTTAGCGAGAGTTAACTTCTGTCACCTCCTAGGTACATTTTCAAGACTGTGGCTGCTGTGGCAACTAATCTGTGAGTTGCTAGCCAACGTGGCATGCTGATTGTGTGAGTGGACAATGGCACCTGATTTAGAAAGTATACTTAGCCACTTATTACTAAGCTGCCTTTACAAATGATTAAGGGCAGGTTGATACTCATGAGTCATATAGAGAAGCCACATTTCTTACCTGAGCACTGACTTTGATTTGAAGGCCTGTCCAATCCAGTCCAATTCAGTTTGAAAATTAACAGTAAACATAACAATAAGAAGGGAGAGGCTATGTTCCTTCAAGAAACCACAATGCAACAAACCACAATAAAACAACCCCAGCGAGGGCTTGTTATATTGTGTGAACCCAACATAATGGGTTAACTACAAAACTATAGTAAAAAGACAGTATTCGTTGTTTGGCTGTAAAATGTGGATTGTTTAAAGCATCGGTTCTTGTTAGGTATGAACCCAAAACTGGGCATTGCACACAGATTGTTTTACCAGGCTATAAAGGCAGTGTTTTTTTTAAATCCACTTTGTACTCCAGTACTACAATGCAGCAAAATTACATGAGGTACAAGGAGAGAGAAGGAGAAGGGAAACAATCTAGGAATTGAAAAAAATAGCCCATGGGTTGCTTGATTGTCTGGCTGCCAAATCATGGGTTAACTCTGGCTACTCATAGGCTAATTAAATCATGGGCTGTTGTGCTGTGTGAACAGAAGCATCATTAATTTCAATCCAAGTGATTTGCTACTTCTTCATAGAGAGAATTCAGTTTATATATTAGTATAAAATACCCCTAAGACTTGAAAAGCATAGAATCAACCCAGAACGCTCTAGGTAGAATTCGCATGCAGTCTGTTGCCACATTTCTATGGGCCCTCTCAAATGAATGCAACCAATTTCCCAAAAGAATCCTAGTTACAGAAATCGCAGAAGCTCAGAGAGGTTTATAAAGGTAGCTTTTGAGTACTTAAAGCCAAATGCTGGGTGATTTGGCAGGGCACTCCAGCCAAACTGTTTCTTATGAGTCTTGTGCTGAAGTTTAGATCTGGAGCTATGCTTAACAGTGGGGATGTGAGAAGATTAATGTCTTCTCATGAAACAGGGCTATCTGTGCCAGCTGACAGAATTCCTGCATTCTGGTAGCTAATGGTAACGAGGCAGGGTTTGCTCACACAGGGAAACTCTGCAGTTGTCTTTGGTGCAGAACTTGGGCCATCATTCATGGATGTGCTCTGAGCATGTACGATGTGCTGACTTGAAACTTTGGGGTTCTACCTCAGAGGAGATGCACCCTCTCTGTCAGCCAGTCCCTCTGCAGCTCCTACTAGGATGGAAAGGAATGAATGGAGCTTTGTGCATGGATTGCTTTTTGGTTTTCAAAGTATAATCTGCTTTGTGTGGAACACACTGTAACTTGACCAGGCCCAGTCCACAGTACTGGGCCACCTCAGGGGAGGCAGCAACTACCACCAACCCTTTCGCAGTCTGCCAGCTCACCTGGCTGCTGCCACTCTTTCCCTCGCTCAGCTAGCCAGTCCACTGGCGGCTCGCTCTTGCCTGCCCCCTTACTGTTGCCCCGTGCAAGAGTTGAGGTGTTGGCCAACCTCTTGCAAAAGCCCTATCGCTGGGGCACCGTGTGGGAGCAAGCAAGGAGCCAGTTGGCTGTCCAGGCAGGTTGTCAGAGTGGGACATTGTGGCAAGCGCCCGTGGCAAGACAGAGCGGTGGTTCGTGCTGTAGCCAGCAAATTGCTCTTCAGGGCCCTGCGAGTTGCTGCCCTGCCGGGGCAAATGCCTTGGTGGGAGAGTGGGAGGTGGTGCTGGTGGTGGTGGGCCCTCCAGCAGGGGTGGAGGGGGGCAGTGGAGCACTTGCTGCCTGCTGCAGGTGCATCAGCCCACGTGATGGCAGGGCCGGCCTCGGACTCGCATGTGTCCTGCCCTGGCTGTTTATCTAACATCCACTTGATGTTACAACGATCCTCTGTAACCCTCTCGCTAAATCACTCATTATTATGACGTCGGGGAATGGGCTGAGGAATGTCACCTACCAATTCTTTCATCTATAAAGCACTTCTAGTCCTTCTTTTGTTCCCGGCCAGATCACAAAATAGGAAGCTGCCTTCTTGTATCAAGGCAAGCCGTTGGTCCATCTGGCTGTGCATGGTTGACAGACTGGAACCAGGTAACAAAAGAATGCAAACCTGGGCTCCTGAGGCAGGCCTTTGGTGGGGAGGGGGATGCTCACTTTTGCCCATTTTTCTTAGATCATCAGATGCTTCCCCAGCTTTTGTGTGTTTCCCCCTGCATCTTAGGAAGTTAAAATGCCTCTCCAAGGCTTTGTTGCTGGTCACAAGAGCTTGTAGCTAAAATATGTGAATCTTGTTGGCATTTGGCTGGAAAGAAGTTAGGCTCTTGGAAGTTGAACCCGTGCCTTCTAACATAGAAGAGCGTGGTGTTAAGGTCTCCACATCTGGCAAGAGGTTCAAAACCCCCCATGCTAAGGCAAGCCAATTCATGATTTCGGAAGATCCCAGAAGATGCCTTGAGGGCCACTGAACACCCCCCGCCCCACCTTAATAACCATGGTTTTAAAAGCACTTTAAAAATGAGGTTGCCAATTTGCTGCTGCCACCGCTACTACCACTCTTTAAGCACAAATCTTTCAATTTCTTCTGATGTGTATCTATTGTCATCTATGTTACAACCAAGTATATTTTTCAGTTAAGAACACGTTTCACCTGCAGGCAGCCTGCAAGATCCACAGCTGTGTGTTCACATATATACCAATAAATTATACACTGCACTTTAGGCCAAATAAATGTGCAATTCTGTTTTTTTGTCCCTGTGACAGATGAAGATTTCGCCATGAAAGAGACCATTCTTTGCATGTCTCCAGAAGGCAGATTGGAGTGCCTCATTTGGCTGGAGCTCCCCATCCACCTTTTTCCCCTCCTTAAAAATGACAATTTCGGCTTCAACCCTATCATTAGACAAAGAATTGTTACATTGATGAGGAGAGCATTGCTGGCATGGCTGCAGCTGAATATGTAGGCCCAGCAGGCTCGCGTCTTGTAGCGTCTGGCAGAAGACCAACTTGCCGCTAATAAACAGGCAGCTGAAAACTCAGAAATGGCAGAGCACGTGTCAGCAGAAAAGACTCCCCACTTCATCTCGCTCAGAAACCAGCCTTGGCAAAGACTTCTTCAGGAACATAATTATTACTGGTTTTCTCCCCAAAGCCCCATATCCGACCATTTCTCCCCAAAAGCATCTCAAAATGAAACGAAATAAAAATGACTGCAATACAATGGCAGCTATGACAAGTGAATTCAGTAACACATGTTTAAATAGCTAGTGATGCAAAATATTTCAACTATAGCACTGGGTGATGGGTTGGATGGATCCCGGCTTGTGAGGGTAGAACCCTGAAATTAATGGGACTTAAATTAGTCATTACTAATTTCTCCCATTGATTTCGGTGAGTCTGTTCTAAGCACAAATAAGGCTGCTGTCTCATACAGACTTACCCAGGAGATAAGTCACAATGAACTTAATGGGAATTCATTCCAAGTAGATGTGAACAGATTGCACTGCAAGTCCAACTCAATAAAACTAACATGTCAATATGCTGGTGGAATAAAAAATGTTTCTCAGCTTGACTTGGAGACCTTGGAGGCCTCTCTTGGGCAGTAATTTAACAATGGTGCCAACCCAGAAATGCCCTGTTCTGTATTATTGACAGTCTGGGTGGATACTGGCAAAGAAGCGGCGTGGTGTGTGCTGTAGTGGTTGGAAATAACCATGCAAAATGTGTGCTGTTTTTGCCAATGGGGCCTCAGCATGAAGTGGAGAGAGGATATGCTTTACTGGGATCTGGGATCACAGAACTTGGACTGCAAGCCATCACTGTAAAGAGAGCTCTGAGGTTTCATGATAGATTCAGCTTGAGGTTATTTATGAAAAATAATTTCCTTGTTTTTGCATGTACTCTTGTTCATATTGCACTACTTTCCTGGAACTCATCAGAAGCACCATTAGAGCAGAACAAACACATTCTGAACAGTAGAGATCGCTGAGGAATTTGGGAGAGGCGCATGTCTGCGTTTTGGAACAAATTCACCTGACCCTCAGCTACAAACTGACTTGTACATTTGAATGTGTTCCACTCTAGAATGTGGAATCCCATGTGGGGCTGTTGTTCACATATATTTACGCATTTTTCTAGGAGCTTGGAGCTCCTTGAAAATACAACAGCTGCCTCAAGGGTTGAAATGGGGACAGCATGAGGGATGGTACCGAAAGACGCACTGCTTCTCATAGGACATTGTATGGGCAAGAAGATGGCTGCCCCTATTGTAAGCATGTAAGAACATAAGAAAAGCCCTGCTGGATCAGACCAAAGGCCCATCTAGCCCAGCACTCTGTACACACGGTGGCAAGCCGGCTGCCCAGAGGATCCCTCAAGCAGGATGGGTGCAAGACGCCCACCTGCCCAGCTCCTCAGCACCTGGCGTCTGCAGGCAGGCCACCTCCTGGGGAAGGGGGCAGCACATGGCCAGCAAGGCCAGCAGCCACTGGCAGCCTCCTCCAGCAGGAACCTGCCCAATCCTCTTTTAATGCAATCCAAGTTGGTGGCTATCACCACTTCCTGTGGCAGCAAATTCCACAGTTTAACACTTCTTGACTGCCAGAGAACTGTCCTCTGTTTGGAAGGCATTAGTTATTTGAAGGGCCGTCTAGTTGAAGTCTGATTTAAAGAACAAGCAGAAGAAAGAGCTGGGCCTTGAAGTTGCCTTGAATAGCACCTGCACAGTGGCCTAAGTAGGCACAGGGACACCTGGTCACAGTCTTCCACATGATGGTGAGATGGACCATATTCTATTTAAATAACAATAATTTCTAAATGTACACCTATACATTTACAGTAGCGGATGCAACGTTTATGCAAACCAGTGTTTTACAATGGGTTTACTCTTTTTTGGCAATGGGTTTACTCTTTTGGTGGCCACCTTATTCTAGTGACAGTGGAAGTGTGCTGCTGGAAGGATTCACAAGGACAAAACATATGTGAGTAAAGACATGATCCTATGCATGTTTAAATAGAAGCTATACAGTCCCCAACATTTCTCAGCCAGCTAAGCTATTCTGGGAAATACTGGGAGCTGTAGGACCTTTTCTGTCTGAACCTGCATAGGATTGCGTCTGAGAGGCAAATCCTGACATCCCAATATTATTAGACATATTAGGTCCAAGGTCTTCGGACTTTTGCAGAATCCCTTCCTCACTTCCCTTGCAGCCAACTTGGAAAGTACCAGGCCAGCTGCTTCTTCAAGGTTAGAAACCAGTTTTAGTGAGGGCTAAAAGGGGTTTGATGTTCAAAACTTGATTAGGTCCTAAATGTCTTAATTCTCTCTTTCACATATGCGTGCACACACACACACACTCTGCCATGTGTAACTATACATACAGTTGTGAGTTAATATTTATGAGATTGACAGGGAGAAAATTGATGTGCTTGAAACATGGTGCTGGAGGACAGCTTTGTGAATACCCTGGACTGATGGAAAGATGGACCCGAGATCAAATCAAGCCAGGACTTTCCCTAGAAAGAAAAGATGACAAAAATGAGGCTGTCAAGATGCATTGTGAGAAGGCGAGACTCCTTGGAGAAGACCAGTGTGTTAGGGAACGTTGAAGGTTGCAGAAGTACAGGAAGCCCAGAGATGAGGTGGATTAATCAATCAAGGAAGCCACCGACTTGAACTTGGAAGGGCTGAGTGGGGCTGGCATGGAGAGGCCCATTTAATCATAGGGTCAGCAGAGGTCGAAGATGCCTTGATGGCACATCACAACAACAAATGCATGGGATTGTATCACAGTACACATGTGGGAGATACACCACATTGCAAATTTATACTGTCCCCCCCCCCCAAATTATGTTTGGGCTCTGTTTGACAGTTTCTTACAGGACAATGATCCTATCTATATTTACTCAAAAGTGAGCTTCACTCTATTCAGTGAAACTTACTTCCTGGTAAATGTTTTAAGATTGCAGCCTAAGGGTACATACAGTTATCAAAGCCCCAGTGAACAGTGTGGGACTTACTTCTAAGTAAACACAGATAGGAATGAACTGCTTGTGACTGATAACATTTTAATAGGCAATTTAATAGTCTGTAGATTCTGTAAGCCTTATAGTGAGTACAAAAGGAATCCCATTTCACTTAATGGAAATAAGGTACATTACTAAGCTCTTCCTTTCTATTGATTTTAATAAGCACATTCAGTACAGATCTCTCTCTCTCTCTGGTATCCAGGAGGTCTAGAAAATTCACATTTTATTAATAAACCATAGCAGAGTCTTTGGAAATCAAGATTAAAAATTCCAGTACTCCATACAGTTCATTGTTTCTTAATATAAGCACTGCTAATAAATTACTTTGCTAAAAGGCAGGCTGAAAATTGTTATAGTGCTAATGCAGAGATCAGGAGGAAAATACAGTACTGTTTGTTTTAAATAGTAAATGGTACTGACCAGAAATGCATGTTTTAAAAAAGTATATATTCTTTAATGATTTTTAATGGTGTATTTGTTTAAACCTGCATAAGCCATCACACATGACAAAACTATCCCTTCCAGGAAAATGGAAGAGTAACATTAAGACCATCTGTATCTGCCAGTTATGGTGCTATGGTCTTTTTATCCTTTGATAAGCGTCATGATTTTATCTGTAATAACACTTATTTGTAACAACACCATTTCACATTAAGCTAACTGGCCTAGAATTTCTCTGATCTCCTGGATCCTTTTTAAAAATTGGCATTACATTGGCCATTCTGATTATAAGGCCATATTCCATTTTTTTGTTACAGGATCAGAAATTGCACATTTGAACCTGAGGCTGACTACTATGTAGGTTGTTATCCTGAAGAGAGCAACCCTGTGAACCCAGAGGCTCAGCTCATGGGTGCAGAGTAGGGGGCGTGGCAGAAGCGTCTTGTTCTCCTTGCTCCATCTTTTCACTAGATGGCTATCTACTGACAGTTTCAGAGAGGCAGAGGAGACTGGTGTAGCTCCAGGATATGCTGTGTGCTCCATTCCCTCCCCTCCCCACTCCTAATTTGCCTTTTCTGAGGTTGCTTTCTTGACAGCCGGCACAGTTCTTTCCATTTGGTTGCAAGAGAACAGGGGAATCTGGGCTTGGATTCCTAGTTTCAAGATCGGAACTCTGTCTCCAGAGTTGGGGAGCTGGGCAACCAAAGTTTCTTATGGCCCCTTAGACAAAGTTTAGGGTCTACAAGATCATTCCCTCATTATAGTTTGTCTGTATTTCCCTCATCCTCCTTTAACTCAGCTATCATCCAATGATCTTCTGCTTCTCTAGCTGGCTATCTAAAGAATTCCTTATTGTTGGTCTTGATTACATGTTTGTACAATTTTCCTCAAAATCTTGCTTCTCTGTTGCATTATCTGCTTGCATTTCCTTTGGGCAAGTTTGTGTATTTTTTATTCTCTCCGTTTGGCCAAAACTTCCAGTTCCTGAAAGAAGCTTCCCTCTTTCTAACACTTCCTTGATCCTGCTTGTTAACCATGTTGGTACCCTTTCAGTCCTAGTGTGGCCGTTCTTGACCAGCCATATAAACTTTTGCTGCCCTTCTACCATTATGGCTTGAGGAATCTCCAAGGATTTTGAAGTTTTATTAGTTCCCTTAGAGAGGTTTCCTCTTTGAAGCCAATGTGACCATGTGAATTTTTTTTTTTTTTTTTTTTTTTTTTGCGGGGGGCAATTTTCCACTAAAATATAAATTAAATTCAGTAGCACTAGGAGCACTGTTTCCAAACTGGTACACTCACACCATGCAGCAAGATTAAGTCCAGATTCACCTCCTCTCTGATGGGCTCCATCACTGACTGTTCTAGCACATAGTCATTTGGGGTATTGTGAAATTTAACCTTTCTGTCATGACTGGAACATGCATTATCATGTTAATCCGAGGATAATTAAAGTCATTTCTTTATCTGATTGCCTCCTTGCTTTCATTCTCCATCTCAGGATCACCATGGACGTTTTGGTCAGGGAGATAATAGCATATGTCAGAACTAAATTGAAGCATGGCATTGCCACCCACCGAAGTTTTGTGGAGAAGTTTTCCCCTTTTAAGGTTTCTGCTGTGATTAACATTATGCCCAGACAGACTCACCTCCAGTACAGCCTTCCCTGTCCTTCCTATAGAGCTTGTATCCAGAGATGAGAGTATCCTATATATATATCCTACAATTATGGTTTTGTTCTTTCAATTTAATTTTTGTATGCATGCCTTTTTAACTTTTGCTAACCACCCAGAGAGCCTTGGCTATTGGGCAGTAAAAACCCCCCAAATGAAATAAATAAATATTCTTCTGATTTTCTCTATTCAGTCTGTTTTCTGTTATGCCCAATATAACCATATATTCCCTTAACACTAATCACTGCAACTCTCCCATCTGGCTTTGGAGGCTTCTACTATTAGCAAAGAAAACATCTCTACACTGTGTCCCTCCACAATGATCTCAGTGGTCTTTTATAGGCCTCTTTTCTTGGGTATCTTTCAATGGCTTTCATGTTTCACTTTTGTTCATGGACTGCTTCTTTCCTGTCCCCACTTGGGCATTCAGAAATATTCTCACCTTCATCTGCTGGGGATGAACATGAACAATTGGAAACAACATCCTTAAATGCGCATGCTCTGAAAAGATCTACAGATATAAATGATGGGCATTTAAGGAGGTGTGTTTATCATCCACCATTGATGTGGTTGCTTCAGGACACACAAGGCAAATGCAACTGTTGTGTAAAGTGGTTTTAAGTTGCAAGATAGTATGCAACAATGAGCAATTTTCCTTTACTGCCCTTATAGATTTGTCACAGCCACTGCCCAATCAGTGCTTCCAACCAGGTGCACAGACATGGGTGCATAAGGACATTATCTTAGTCATAGTCTTGTTCTTTGCTGCCTCAGGGAGAGAACAGCTAAACAGAACGGGTGTAACTTATGGGAGAACATTAGGAAAACGTTCCTGACAGCTGGACACTGGAGCATGTTGTTCAGAGATTTCCTCAACATGGTGTTCCGCTGGCATCTTGGACTAGCATCTCCCAGCCCCTGAATCCTGGGAGTTGTACTCCAATTTATTTATTTAAAGTATTTATATGCCGTCCTGTCGCGAAAGCCTCAGGACGGCTCACATAGATATTTGAAAATCACCAGACCGGGGAAGGCTGACTTAGAAGCCAATGGCCTCTCCTTTGCTTGCACTCTTCAAGCAGAGGCTGGACAATCATGCAGGTGTTCCAGCACTGGGTTTCCTGTAGGGAATTAAGGCTTGGACTAGATGGCTTGAGATCCTCTGCAGTGTAGTCTTTAGTGCTGGACTGGGACTCGGGGGATCTGGGTTCTCGTCCACACTTGGCCATGAAGTCAAGTGAGAATGATTACTGCCCCTCCGTGTTGCAGTTGGGAGAAAGCGGCACCCTTAAGGTCGGCTAGCAAGTCATGGCAAAGGCAATAATGCTTTCCAGTACTAAGACAATATAATTTCGGGAAAGAAAGGCTATTAGGAGCTGCAGATCTACATGTCCACATGTGCCGAATGAATGAGAAAATAGCCAGAGAGGGTCATTGTGATGAGAGGGTTTGGCTGGGATCGGAGAAATCCGGGTTCTAGTCCCCACTCTGCCACAGAGCTCACCGGGTGACTTTGGGCCAGTCACGGGCTCTCAGCCCAACCTACCTCACAGGGTTGTTGTGAGGATAAGGAGGAGATTGATACTGTAACACCCTTTGTAAGAGTAGAAGCAGTATATAGCTGTACTACTACTACTAACAGACAGAGGAAGCAACAGCAACAATACTCGTGAAAGATATTAAGAAGGCGCCCCCTCCAGCGCGGGCTCTGGCACCGACCCAGGGCGCCGGTGCCTTTCCGCGGAGAGCCACGGCCGGGTCTGTTCGGCCCGTCTCAGCAGCCGCCCCCACGCGTGAGACCTGCTAAGACCCGGGTCGGGAGCCCGCGGGGCTGCAGGGGCCGCGCCGAAGGCTGCTCCGGGAGAGCCCCGTCCGGGCGGGGAGCCACTCGCAGGGCAGCGGCGGCGGGAGCCCGGCGCTGGGGAGGCAGCGCGGCGCAGCGCAGGGCAGGGCAGGGCAGGGCGCGGGAGGCCGTCGGGAAGGAGGGCGGGGCTCCGCGCTTGTTGTTCACGCCGGAGCGCTCGAGCGAGTCTCTGGAGAGAACAAGGGGCTCATTCAGCGCGCGGCCGGCAGGGCCAGCAAGGCGAGCGCTGCCCGCCAGTCCGCTGCTCCCCGCTGCGATTCCGGCGCACCGTCGGGGGCCGCGCCATGCCGCCGCTTCTCTACCTGTCACTCTTGCCGGGGCTGGTGCTCGCCTTCAATCTGGACACGAGCAACGTGGTCGTGTGGAGCGGCGATGCGGGCAGTTACTTCGGGTTCTCCCTGGCCATGCACCAGCAGCTGGTGCCGGAGGACAGGCGGCTGTAAGTGGCTCCGGAGCGCGGCCGCGGTGGGGGCTTGGCTGCAGCTCGATCTCGGCTCCTGGGAAAGGCGGGCGGGCGGGCGGGCGGGCGGGGAGGGGGCAGCAGGGTAGCTCGGCCTGCCCAGTCCTAGACGCACCGTGCAGGGGGCTGCGGGAGACGCGCCTTCTCCAGCCCTTCCTTCACGTTGTGCTTCTCCGCTCAGCTGCAGGCTCGGTGGGATCGGGAGAATCTCGGCTGGGTGAAGCAATGATTGACAGGTTTCAAATTCGGATTGAGCTCCCCCCTCCCCCCCAATATATATATAAGCTTTGCTGGTTTTGAATCCTGATTGGAGGCGCACGCGCCTGTGGCAGATGTGCAGGTGGTGGGACCGGGCGGGAGGAATCCCCTTCGTTCCCACAGGCAGCAGCTGGAAGCGGTTGCTCGCTTCCCCCTTATCGCTCCACACCGAAAAACGTGCATTTACACGGCCCTGTCGCCACAGATCAGGCTGAAGGGATTCTGGATTCGCTCCCACTTGAGAGAGCGGAGCCGCCGGAGGCGCAAGCTTTGAAGTTTGTTTAACGGCGGTGCCCGATTTCTCCACCAGGGGATTGAAGGTGTGGAGGGGAGAAGGCGCCCGCACTTCCGCCGGTGTGTGAAGCAAATCTCTTCCCTCCAGAAAATAGGTGTGTTGGTGTGTGTGGTAGTTACCGCGCTGAGCAAAACGAGGAGTCGGGCAGAAAGACCAGCCAACCATCCACCTGTTAGCGGCGGATGGTTAGGCTGGAAAACCAGATGAACCAGGCATCGCGGCGATCGGATGGGGCAGATCAAAATGTCGGAAGGGAGCTGGTATTTTGAAAAGCTGCCTCTGACTGAGGTGCGATTTGCAACACGAAAACAGCCAACAAACACCTAAACCCTTTTTCGGGCAGGCCTGCCTGGTTTAAAAAGTAGAGCGGTTCGCATGAGGCTTAAAAGCAAACTCAACATCAGAGAAAGACTCTGCAGGCTGAGTTCGAGTCCAAACAAACTCTGCCTGCTGAGATTTTGCATTCTTGGTCCTTGCTAACAAAGAATGTCGAGCTGGGGGTGTACTTCAGCCGGAGGACCATCCCCCCAAGGGAATGTAAAACTTCTCAGGTCAGTTCAGCAGCGAGGCCAAAGGGCGGTGCTAAAATAAGCAAGCATGTTCCCCTGTGCAGGAAAACACATTTAAAAGACAGAATGCTTGCTTTGAACTGCATTTGAATGCTGGCTTCTTTGAAACAGAGAAGTAAGATGAATGGGAATCCCTTCCCTTTTGTGTGTGTAGGGTTGCCCTGCTATGCCAGGCGATCTTGCTGAGCCATCACAAGGGACCTGCCCCCAACTTCTTCTGCTGATCTATGGGTTAATCAGGCAGCCACTTCACCCGGAGTGAGAGAATTTCACAAGCGGTGGGGTGGGGAGCAATCCCGCCTGCTCCTCCCCCATTCGCAAAAGTCTGGTCTGCAGAAAGGAGCTGGTGAAGGTTTTTGGAGAGCAACACAGGCTGGTGCTAAAGCAGGCAATCCTAGTGATTTTAAAATGGTATTGATGCTTGCATGTTTGGCATAAAAGTCGGTTGGATGCAGAAGCCAAGCTTATCTGTTTGAACGACAGGGATACTTAGTGCTCACACCTGGAAGCCAGGTTTTGCACTGGAGAAGAATCCTGGCAATGAACAAGGGAAATAACTGGAGAGATGCCACCCTTAGAGTAAGATGAAAATAGGCCTATTTTTTGGCAGATGATTTGGTGAAGACAGAACTACTGAAAACAAGACTGATTAACTTGGACCAATGAAATAAGTTAGGTGTAAGAATTTTTTAAAGAAATGCAGTATTTTCATGCTTAGCATTTATGCAAATTTTATTTACATAATAGAATTTATTTATTTTTTTGTTATTTGTTTTTATTTGTCGTTATTTTTGGCGTCAGGTGAAGACCTTTTTAATCAAATGTTATTTTAATTGTTAATATTATTTATTCATTTTATTCTTTGGCCAGGGCGACTTAATTTATATTGTTAATTTATATTGTTAATTTATATTATTCTATTTTGAAGTTTATTTATGGTTGTGAGCTGCCCCGAGGCTTCGGCGAATGGGGCGGCATAGAAGTCTCCTAAATAAATAAATAAATGTCAATTAGAACGTTCAGTGTCTTTTTAAATGTATTATCTTTCAGTCTTTATAAACAACCTTGCAAATTAGACTGGTATTATCTCATATTAAATATGGGGAATTAAGGCTGAAGAGAAAGTGACTTCTCTAAGGTGTTCATTAAGAGGTAAAATATAAAACAGGACATGCTGGACTTACAGCACAATCTTATGCATGCCTACTCAGACATCATTTTCACTGAGTTCAGTGTACTCTCAGATGAGTTTGCAGCCTTACAAGACAATCAGGCATAAATCCCACTATATTCAGTGGGGCTTTCTCAAGCATTGATCCCTTAGTCACTGTGCTAGACCCATTGAAGAAAGGTTGGTTTTCCCCAGGACTTAAGATGAACAACCCCTGTCAACTCTTAAATGTTTTATGTGAAATAATATATATGGTGGGAAGAGGTGCCTAGAAATGAAAAATCCTATTTGGGGTGTATAGCGCTGGCAGCAATGGCTCTCCTGGGGTCGCAGGCCGAGTTTTCCCAGCCCCACCTTGAGTTGCTGGAGGTTGAACCCAGGGCCTTCAGCATGCAGAGCTGGGGCTGCACCACTGAGGTGCGTCCACCCCCTGTAGCCCTAATCTTTGGATGAAGAATCCTGCAACATGACAACATTTAGCTCCTTTCATAATACATTGCATTTCGTTCTGGAGCAGAGAAAGATTAAAAAAAATCCCATTCCTTTTCTTTGCCCTGGAGGTTCTGGTGAGCTGCCACAAGTATGAGCAAGTACTTTCTTTGCGAATGGCTGAATCATGTTGCTGCAGGCGTTGGACCAAGATCTACCAACCTGTCTTTTGGCTGTGCATTTTTTTCCTACTGGCTTGCTCACAGCCTTTCTCTGTATGTATATTGTTATGTATAGATGTTCCAGACATACCATGGGAGACTCCATGGCTCCAGCTATGCACATGCAAACATTATTTATTTTATGATTGCAATCCCAGACACTCACTCGGAAAATAATATTCATATATTATTCATATGTATGTATGTATATATAATATATATAATACAATATGTATATTAAAATAGTACAGTTAAATAAATAGGATTTGTCCCTGGCCTTGTAAATATGTTTAGGATTGGGGTAAAATGCTTTTTAATAAAAGGCAATGAATGTGAAACAATCAACACTTAGTGCATTAGATACATTTTCAGGGGCTCTTGTAGCATCCATCCAGATAGTTTGGATTACAACTCCCATGAGTCCCTATCTGCATTGCCAACTATTAAGGATTATGGGCGTTGAAAAAATCTGAGTGCACCAAGATGTCTACTTTGGACAATCACAAAAGGAATAAACAGTCTAGTGACTCCCTAAACAAATTTATTATGGTATTAGCTTATGCAGTCTGAATGCATGAATGTTATACTAGATTGGTAGGCATATATGCAGATGGATTAGAGAGAGAGGAAAAGTATCCAGTGAGATCAGAGGGAAAACTTCATACAAAAATCAGAGACTGCTAATACTATTAAGCCTTGAATGGATGTAAAATAATTACAGTGACTATTCACAGGCTAACAAGTCTGCCCAAATTCAGCAAAGGATTTAATTTAGGTTATTCAGGACTAGTTCACATGTGCTGCTTTTTGTGGAATAACTCAATCCCCCTGGGGATATGCACTATGCAAGAAAAGTCTGTATTTATTAATCAATCCATAAATAAAATGTTCCTGGCTTGCACCGATGAGCTTGTGTTAATGATGGTAGTGGGGAGAGAGCTATTTTTAATTTATGCTGCATTTTCATCTCGCCATTCCTTCATAGAGCTCAAGGACAGTGTACTTTGTTCTTCGCCACCAACCACCCCGATTTTATGATCACAACAAGGTTGTGTGATAGGCAGAGAGAGACAGAGATGGTGGTCCAGGGTCACCTAGTCAGCTTTGTGGCTGAGCAGGGATTTAAACCTGTTTTTTTCCCAGCCTAAAGGCATTGCTGTAACCACCACTCTGGGTCTCCAACTAACCCCAGGGTAAATATTTCCACTGCTAAATGCAGTGTAGTTGTCAGAGTAGAGGGCCAGGCTGGGTGTGGAAGGGAGTTCTTCAGGGCATCTGGAGGGCACCAGCTCTGGAAAGGCCAGAAGAGGCTCCTTCCCTGGTTTCGTATACCTTGGTACCATCAGTAAAACTGTTTATTGCTTTTAGACATATGCCACTGCAGACAATATACCAAAGCGAAGTACTTAAAATGAAGACAAAAGGCATGAGTATTTGGGAATCACAGTTCTCATCTGACACAAGCAATAACTAAAACCCAACTTTTATTAAAACTTGCGTTAAAAGCGACCCCAAGTTTAAAAATTCCCCGCAGTATCAGTGGCTATCCAAAGTTGCCTGCAACAGATCCCCCCCCCCCATGTTAGTGAGGGCTCTCTCTTCTGTGTGGAAGTTGGATAGCTATACGATAATCGCCCTCTTAGTTTTGCCCTAGTTCGATGGGTGAGGAACGCTGCGGGAAAGTCTTGTTTTCATTTGTTCAACCGCAAGCCGCTAGTTGCTGCTGCTGTTACTGCTTTTAATACGTTGCGTTTATATTCTGCCATTTTTCTGTTGCAAGGACTCAAGGCAGTTTACAAAGTTCTTCTCCATTTTATCCTTACTGCAACAACCCTGTAGGGGAGACTAGTCTGAGAGTCCATGACTGGCCAGAAATCATTCAGGAAGCTTCATGGCTGAGTGGGGACTAGATCCCCTGAGTCCCAGTTCAGCATTCTTTAAGTGCTACACAACATTGGCTATGACAAAAGTTTTAATTTACCCTTCCCTTGCCCAGCGCCCTCCAGATTAGTTGCACTACAATCCCCATCATCCCCAGCCAGTGTTGCTCATGGGAGATGTAGTCCAACAGATCTGGGTGGTGCTGGGCTACGGAAGGTTGCTCCAAATTTCAGTCCTCATAATGCTCTCTACCTGGGTAGTTGGAGTGCTGTCTACAGTTTTCAGAAAGCTTAGCGAAATCTGCTCACAGATGTTGTAAACTGTGTCAAAGTGTCCTTGCTAGTGGATCATTTGCCAAAATACATGCCTGGAGAACAGTGAGATGAATTTTCTGCATGATTTAAATTGACCCGGCTGGGGTTTTGTTTTTTGTTTTTTGTTTGCCTCAAAAGCTACGCATTATGGTGATCCTAGGGAGATTTCAACACTATTACATTTCTAACCTGTCTTTTATCCTTTGAGGAATTCAAGATGGCTACACAATTCTCCTTCTCTCCTATCTTATCCTCACAACAACCCTGTGAGGTAGGTTGGGCAGAGAGTCTATGACTAGTCCAAAGTCACCTGGTAAGCTTGTTGCAGAGTGGGGACTAGAACCCAGATTTCCTTAATCCCAGCCCAACCCTTTCACCACACTGACCCTCTGTGGCTATTTTCTCATTCATTTGGCACATGTGGACATGTAGATCTGCAGCTTCTAATAGCCTTTTCCCCCCAAAATTATATTTTCTTAGTACTGGAAAGCATTATTGCCTTTGCCATGGCTTGCCAGCTGACCTTAAGGGTGCCACTCTCTCCCAACTGCAGCATGGAGGGGCAGTAATCATTCTCACTTGACTTCTAGCAGTGATAGGCAACATGCAGCCCCTGCTGCCCCCAAATAAAACTAAATATTTTTCTGAGTGTGAGAAGCATCCATAGCAGCTATGGAGGGCCCAAAGGGTCAGAACTGGCTTGTTTGCAGACTCCGTGGTCCCCAACCTGATGGACATCATATCTAAAAAAATTATTTTTATTTCCTGGTGCTCCCAGGGTAGGTATGGCAGGAAGTTGCTGCCTTGTACAAACTAGATGAAAGTGTATGTAAGACACTTCGGATATTTGAAAGTATTGTGTATCAGATCCGAGTGATTGCCAGAAACTGCATCCACAGTTTGATAGGGAAGTTGTATATCTTGACAGTTAGGATTTTGGATAATAGCCTATAAAATGCTGACATTCTTTCCTCATGCATCTTTTTTATAGCCTTTTCACTGCCAGAGGCTACAAATAATCCTCGACAAGGTTCAGGGCAATACAGTAATCCACACTCAAGGGTTGAATATGGGTTGAATCGTGGAATGTTATGGAAATGTGTGTTATTGTGTTGCCAAATCCAGCAGAAATAACAAACCCTGGTGAACAACCCATAGTTTACAACCCAGCAACAATCCATTGGTTCTCAGCATGGTTTGTTTGTGGTTAACAAGCAAAGACTTGGAGTTGTGCATCTGCGTTCAGACATCGTGCTAACCCATGTTTCCACAATGACTCACCCTCAACCCATACTTGACCCTTGAGTGCGGGTTATTATGATGTGTGAACCCAGTCACTGTGTCCCCTGCCCCATACCAAATCTAGCATCCATTTGCTTCTCCCCATTGTCACAGGAGCACAGGCACTTAGATCTGCAAGTGATTTCTGGTAGGTTAGGGAAGAGATTCTGATTTCCAATGATTTAACAGTAGCAACAACAACAAAAATGTTTTTGGTTCTCCTAAATTAGGCTGCTTAAATCAGTAAAACTGGGGGCGGGAGAGGTGAAATATGAGTAGATTTATATGTGAAAAGATTTCACAAATCCCTGGGCTGAGCATGTGCTTGGAGGCATCGCGTTCCTCAATTCTTCCTGAGGCAGGTGCTCTGTGGCACCTGACTCGGGCTGGTGGACCTCAGCCTTCTGCCAAAAGTCAGACTCGATCCTGAAAGCCTGAAGTCCACCTGATGCTAGACTACATTCACCTCCTCTTTTCATATCATCCAGATACAGCTCTACTGACCCAGCATGATCAATGACATTAGACAGTGTATCTCGGCAAGCTGTTTCCTGAAACAAATAGAATTTTTGTTAGAGGAAAATAATCTTAACAATCTAATATAAACGCAACTAAGGTGCCGTCTCTCTGGTTCTACTCTGCTATGCATTCCTGTGTGACTTGATTGTAAATCCCATGTAAGCCCCGTAGAAAATGGTGGTTTCAAAAGGTCGCTAGCCAGGAAAGGATGGAGAGGTCTGTACTCGCAGAGCTTGATGGACAGCGCAGTGTTGCGCTGCCGAAGCTCCAGCTGCGGTATGCGTGCTATGCGTCGCAGCTGTTCATATGTCGGATGGTATGGCTCTAATGCCATTAATTAGCTTGGCTCGTCCTGTGCCTGCCAGATGTTTCGGACTGGAATTCCCATGGTCTCTGACTTATAACCCTAGAGGCTGGGGCTGATGGGAACTGCATTCCCCCACAAAGCAGGGGAGGCAGCACCAGTTTGGGAAAGGGTGAGCATTTGTTTTTTGTAAGAGAAGAGCTAGCTAGTCCTGAGCTCATGTAGCAAAGATGGGCTCGAGATGGGCATTTTGGGGGTTAATTTGTATGTTGGGTTTTTCTTCTGTTAGGAACATTTTTTCTACATAACTGATGAAAATTCAGTACATGCTCTGGTGACGCACACATCTCCATGGTCAGATTTATGTTTCGCATCATCTCTAATTATGGTTGAGATTTGCGTGAGTGTACTTTACAGCATGTTGTTTTTCCAGGTATGTCGAAGCACAAAGTATGCTCCTCGCACACCTGCAAAATCCAGAGGAGGAAATGCACATTTAATACCTCCCTGTTAGTAGGGACCCCACCCCTCTTTAATTATCTTTTGTAATTGGAAAATAATCCACGTGAGGCAACGGCATGTTTTCATAAGTCAGTCTGGGGAGAGAAAACAGCCCCGGAGGTGCAGGAATCTGGCTGGGTTAAAGCTGATACTGCAAATTTGCACGTTCTCTGGGGTGTATGTGCTGCAGAGTGGGTGGGGGTTAGAAGGAGATGGGCAGGTCCTCTTCTGCGGGCACGTTTTCAGCATTTCGCTGCTCCATTGGCAGTTATGTCATGTGGTGGGGCTTATGACTTCCATTCTGCTTATTTCCAGACTCTACTTTCTGCTCCTCAAAGCTAGGTGTGTCTCCGTAACTCAGGAGCCCGCTGGGGAAAAGGCACGTTGCTTAATGCATTTACTAAAAACTCATCAGTTGCCCTTAACCTGTCATTTTCTCTGCCTTTTCACAGCTCAAGTGTTCCCTCTCTCACACACATCTAAAAGGGCGTTTTAAACTTCCAAAGTATGTATTAATAATTGAGATATGTGCTAATCCTAAACAGAATAAACCATTTGGAGGATTCTTTGCATCGAGGGTACTTCAGGGTGCAATTCCATGCATGTTGAGACCAAAAAAGCCCTGCGAGTCTCACTGTGGCTGACTGGGGGATGCTGGGAGTTGTAGTGCATTTTTTGTGGCTGGCTATCAGTGGCTACTAGACACAATGGCTACAATAATACCTCTAATGTCAGGAGCAGTGGATCTCCATGCTGGGGAATACAAATGAAGTCAGCAAAACTTACTTCTAAGCAGGCAAGTATGGGATTATACTATAAACCAAGTTACTGGTTAGCAATTAAAATAGGCTTGAATGGCCTTGAGAATGTCTTAATTAAATGTTTGCTGATGCAAATCTACTTTATTTAAATGATTTAAGCTGCACTTTCCCACCAAGTGCTGCTTAAATCAGTTTCCCAGGTAGCTGATAAACAGAGTTAAAATAATTCCAGAGGCTATGGATAGCCTTTTCAGCAGCCTTGGGGTGTGTGGTGGGGTTATCGGAGAAGTTTAGAAGTCAGAGAAAGCCAGTGGGGTGTAGCTGGACTGGGTTACAGCCCCTCAGCCCAACCTACCTCACAGGGCTTTTGTTGTGGGGATAAGAGTTGAGAGCAGCAGCAGGAGAATGATGTAAGCCTCTCTGCGTTTGTAAGTAAAAAGCAAGATATAAATATAATGAATAATAATTAAAAGCAGAACAGGATTGCTAGTGCTTTTTCTACAAAAAATGGTAATGTGATCATGAGACTTTTAATTGACACGAGAGAAAAACCTTTCTTGTTCTCAGTTGTACTTGCACATTCTTCTATCCCCACCCAAGGTTTTTCTGGAAAGTTCTCTGCCCTTCTTGCTTTCATGACTCCCTTCTTTAAGTCAACAGCAAAAGAGGTTAACACAAAAGCCACAGCGGAGGCCCCAGTTTCACCTATCAGGATAAAGGGGTGAAACAAACTTCAAAGTCCACGTAGGGATCTTCAGATGTGAATGTTTTCCCCTCCTTTTTTGGAAGGGTTTGCCAAAATGCTAGAGTCCACTTCCACCACGGGGCGGGGGATTTAAGTGACAGCTGGCTTCTGTCCTGGTATGGGCTGCCAGTCGGTAAGCCAAAAAGCAACAACGAAACAAGCCCCGTCTGTTTTTGGTCCTAGCAACGGATAAACTGCAGAGCGGAAGAAAGTGATGCAGGAGTGCTTCTCAATGACACCTAAGGCCAGATGAAAGCACTAGGCGGAAACCTGTATAGATAACAAGGCTTTGCTGTTTGTGTGCTTGTTGGTTGGGATGCAGAATTAAATTCCTTCTTTCTTCACACTGGTTTTATACTGACAACATCTGAAACTGTAGGAATTTGTAACTTGTGTTAGTTTATGAAGTAGGCACTGAGAGCGGGAGTGTGGCGTAGTGGTTGGAGTGCTGCACTGGGTCTTGGGAATTCCTGATTCCAGTCTCCACTTGGCCATGAAGCTCAGTGGGTGTCTTTGAGCTAGAGTCAGTGGCTCTGAGCCCGACCTACCTCACAGGGTTGTTGTGAGAATAAAATGGAGAGGAGGAAGAGGATTGTGTAAGCTGCCTTGTATTCCTTATGGGGAAAAAGCTGGGACATAAATATAGTAAGTTAAAAAATGTGATCATAATTCGTGGAAGAGCAGATGTACTTCTTGTAGAACCAGGATGTCCAACCTTTTGGCTTCTCTGAGCCACATTGGAAGAAGAATTATCTGCGGCTGCACACTGAATACACAAGCACGAACCAAAACTGATGAGCACAGAAAAAAAGTATGCATAATTTTTGTGATATCTGCCACTACAGATAAGCAAAAAAGGCCTCACATAATCCTAAAAGAGCATATGTATGTTTATTTTACATGACATTGTGGCACGACATTGTTGTCTACAAGGTTCATGCTCGAGAAGCACATAATGGAGTTACAAAATCAAAAAATCACAAAAAAGCTCATCCTGTTTTAAGTAAGTGTACGATTTTGGGTTGGGCTGCATTCATAGTCACCCTGGGCTGCATGTGGCCTGAGGGCTGCAGGTTGGACACCCCTGATATGGAAGGTTTGCTGCACCTTTCAACCTGCCCCCGGAGGCACAGGTCTCACTCTGTCTTGTACTGGCCAGAGCAGATGCGGGGTGGGCAGTTTGGGCAAGTCTGGGGACCATTTTGCCCTTGGATCCCTGCCCTCCAAGGCACATTTCCCAAACTGCCCGGGTGCTGCTTGTTTGTTTAAAAAAGAGTTCATGAGAAGACCTTCCAGATAAATAAATGAATAAATAACAAATAGTATAAACAAAGACATCACACCAGGAAACAAATCTCAAAGAATGCCTTGGGTGTTCTAGTCATCTTCTTTTTGTTAGATGTGGCCAATGTGGTGTAGTGGTTAAGAGCCTGGGACTGGGACTCAGGCGATCCGGGTTCTAGTCCCCGCTCAGCCATGGAGCCAACTGGGTGACTTTGGGCCAGTCACAGACTCTCAGCCCAACCTACCTCACAGGGTTGTTGTTGTGGGGATAAGATGGAGGAGGAGAATGATGTAAGCTGCCTTGAGCCCTTTGTAGGAAAAAGGCAGGATATAAATTGAATGAATGAATGAATGAATGAATGAACTTGGCCGCATTCACAGAACCCTCCTGGCCCATGAGGTCCACATCAGGCAGTTGATTGTTCCGACAAGCCATAATTTGTGCCCAGTTACCGTTAGCACAAACCACAATTGGCCTCCAAGTCAGGATTAGAAATCACACGTAGGATTTGGAGGGAAATGGAATGGTGGGCAAATGACTTTTTAGGGTGGCTTGTCATGTTTGGATGCCATTTTAAGCCTGGTTACTGTGAACCAGGAAGTGTTTGAGGGCACTGGAGCATGTGGGGAGGAAGAGTGGAGGTGGAGGTGGCGTGGAGGAAGCCCGAGCGCTGGGGCTGGGTTCATGGGGCTGCCATGTCTGGGTGAAAGTGGCCATTTTGATCCTGCCTGAAATTGCCTACCTGCCTGGTGTTGCACTGTGGGGCCAGTGTGGAAATACATCATCTTTCCTGGAATACCCTGTGGCTGGAATGGCTTTTCAAATGCAGATACCTCAGAATAGCATTAGGTTTCCGGAAATCGCCTCTTTCATTTTCTGCGGAATTGGCAAAGGCAAGATTGAAATTGGTGTATAGAATATCAATGCATTTCTTATTGCATTAACATAAATATGTCCGCCTTATGCTGCCAGATAAAGTGATGTTCTCATTGTATGGAAAGCATAGCTGAGGATGAGGGAAATGTATCTAAAAATCACACTGGGACGTGGCTAGACAGAGGAGTGATTCACATTCTGGGGGATGAAGTCAAAGAGTTGTGCTTAGAGGACAACTTGAAATCCATGAAGCTTAGTTTGCTCAAAATGAACAGGCCCATAAGTTCAGTGGGTTCATTCTTCTTCTTGTGCTAGTTGCAAAGCCGTGTCCGACCCATTGCGACCCCAGGGACAACATTCCTCCAGGCCTTCCTGTCCTCCACCATCCCCTGGAGTCCACTCAAGCTCACACCAACTGCTTCAGTGACCCCATCCAGCCACCACATCCTCTGCCATCCCCTTCTTCTTTTGCCATCTGTTGTTTCCAGCATTAGGCTCTTCTCCAGGGAGTCCCTCCTTCTCATTAGGTGGCCAAAGTATTTGAGTTTCATCTCCAGTATCTGGCCTTCTAAAGAGCAGTCAGGGTTGATCTCCTCTAGGACTGACTGGTCTGATCACCTTGTGGTCCAAGGGACTCGCAGGAGTCTCCTCCAGCACCACAATTCTTTGTGTCCGTTCTATCCATCTATCCAATTCTATGCATCCACCTATCCATTCTATGTATGACTAAATTTGGATCTGGCCTGCTGGAAAGATCTTGTGTCACCCTCGAAGGCCCGCTGTGACGACTTTGCCAAGCATTTCAGGGAGAAAATCGCTCAGATTCACCACGAGCTTGACTCTGCTATTGAATCAGATTCTACTGGGGAGACGCCATCGACGCCATCGAGTCCACAGTTAATGGATGAATTTCAGTTGTTGCGGCCTGATGATATGGACAAGGTGCTTGGACAAGTACATCCTACCACTTGCTTACTAGACCCATGCCCATCTTGGCTACTTAAGAAAGCCAAGGACGGGATTGGGACCTGGATCCTGGAGGTAGTCAACTCCTCTTTAAGAGACGGCCGGGTACCTGCCCCTTTAAAGGAGGCGGTAGTCCAGCCAATCCTAAAGAAGGCGTCACTGGATCCAGACGTGGCCGCCAATTATAGACTGGTGGCCAACATCCCGTTCCTGGGCAAGGTGCTAGAGCGGGTGGTGGCGGGACAACTCCAAGCACTCTTGGATGAAACTGATTATCTGGACCCATTTCAGTCCAGCTTCAGACCCGGGTACGGTACTGTATCTGCCTTGGTCACCCTGTACGATGACCTGTGCGGGGAGAGAGACAGGAGGAGTGCATCCCTGTTAGTTCTCCTGGACCTCTCAGCAGCTTTCGATACCATCGACCATGGTATCCTTCTGAATAGGCTAGCGGGACTGGGGGTCGGAGGCACTGCTTTGCTATCTCAATGGCCGATTCCAGAAGGTGGTGCTGGGGGACTATGGCTCTGCGCCATGGCAGTTATGCCATGGAGTACCGCAGGGTTCCATTTTGTCCCCTTTACTGTTCAATATCTACATGAAACCGCTGGGAGAGGTCATCAGGAGGTGTGGGCTGCGGAATCATCAGTACGCTGATGATACCCAGCTCTACCTCTTGTTTTCCACCAGTCCAGGTGAGGCAGTGGCTGTGCTGAACCGGTGCTTGGCCGAGGTAATGGGCTGGATGAGGGCCAATAAACTGAAGCTCAATCCAGACAAGATGGAGGTCCTGTTGGTGGGCGCCGTTGTTATTTATTTTTCGGCACCAGGCTAAGATCTTTTTATTTAAAACTTATTTTAATTGCTAAATTATTGTATTAATTAGGATTTTAAAATTTTTAGCCAAGAATGCACCGAGGGTTTTTAAATGTTGTTTTTTTTTCTTTTAAATTGTTATATTATTATTATTTATGTATGTTTTAATGTATTCTTTGAGCCGCCCCGAGGCTTTGTTGCGATGGGGGCGGCATAGAAATGTTTTAAATAAATAAATAATAAATAAATAAGTTGGCCACATGAGTGTGGTGTTGTAGGACAAGTCACGCAGATTTTCAGGCACAGGAGCCAAATCTAGCCTGTCTGCTGGCCCAATCTGGCCTTCCTGTTCTCCCCAGACGGCCAGACCCCCTTCTCCCAAACCGGTCATGTGATGGTTCTCTGGGCTTTGCAGTTTTCCCCTTTCTAAAAGGGTTGAAAAGCATCCCCTAAGGCTTAGTTATTGCCTGAAAGAATGTGAAGCTGAAATACGTGCCGGTTTTGAGTGTTTTGCACTCAGCCTTTCTGCCACTGGCCCTGCTCTCTACTGGAACTTGTTCCCCATGTCTTGAATTATATTGCAGAGGTCAGAAGGGAAAAGACGAGTCTGCACTAGCTTCCCCCGATCTGGTGCCTTCCACACTTTACAATTCCCATTGTCCCGCTTGCGGTTTGGTGCTGCCTGCCCCCATTAAAGACGAAGCAGCATCTTCCTCTTGAAACTGCACAGGCTGCCCATCAGACTCATTGCTATTGAGCGTCTTTGATGGACTTGGAAGGCAGGTTGGGTAGCACTAAGTTTTTGCTTTAGATCTGGGCAACAGGCTGTTTCTTTTCATCCAGGAGATTATGAGCAGCTAATTTGTTCCAATTCCTTTCTCTTCCCTGGAACTATTAAAGCCTGTTAAATCCCGGAATGGTGGAATGGTGCTTTCATTTGTAAGGAGAGAGACCAGAAAAACAAAACACACACACATGACTTTTCAGATGTAAACACTAGAGATTTAGGAGCAGGCCTTTGCCATGTAGCCAGAGATGTGCCACACAATCTTGCCTTTTTCTTAAATAGTTCTTGTGTCTAAAGGGAACCTGATTTTGAGCAAAGCTAAGAAGTGGCGTATGTGAATGAATAATTTAATGCCTATTGGGATGAACACAGTAAAACTCTTCTGAAAAGGCTAGTTGTTGCCTACACAGAAGCTGTGGAAAGAGACATTCCTGCTAACCAAATGTATCATTTTGTTACATTTCTATGCTGCCCAATAGCCAAAGCTGTCTGAGTGGCTCACAAAACAGAGCTCAAGTCTTAGAATCATGAAACATAGAATAAATGTTTAAAACAAACAAAGCCAGCTACAGTGAAAAACTAAAGGTAAACAAATAGTAGCACTACAGTAGAAAAAGATAAAAAACTGTTTTTAAAAACGGAAGAACTAAAAAGCCTGGCAGAATAAAAAAAGTTCGTCAAAAAAGCTACAAAGTAATGCCAAGTGAGTCTCTCTGGGGATGGTATTTCGTAACTGGGGTGCCTCTTACCTGGTCCGTTGGTGGGTGCAGCCCGGGAGGCCCAAGGAATAGTTTCTGGTGCATTCCAGTGCAAACGGATCTGGTCTCCTGCACTGAAGTGCAGATGGGAACACAAGTGCAGAACAGCATAAAGGAAGGCCTGTGGAGGCCACCAGCTTCGCACACAGAACATTTATTCATTTATTTGATTTCAGACTATCAGCCCAGCCCAACCCACCTCGCAGGGTTGTTGTTGAGATTAATGAGAGAGCAGAAAGAAGAGAATGGTATAAGCCGCGTTGAATTTGTTTGAGTTCTTTGTAAGAAAAAGGCGGGATAAATATCGCATAAATAAATGCATGAATAAAACTGGTAAATGCAGTCAGGGCAGTTTGCAATCTTAAAGTCAAAGAAAGACAAAGTAACAGTAATGTCAAAATAACAAGAAATGTATCAAAAGTATAAAAAACAATGCAATCTTAAACATTGCATGTATATGATAAGGAAGTAAGGTGGCTCTCTCTGGAAAAGGCATTCCACAAAAATGGGGGGCCCAATTATGGTACTTATGGAAGGAACATTTGCACAATTGCCATGGACCAGAAACACACTGAAATGTCCCTTCTTACTTGCCACATAATTGAAACTTGTAATTAAAATGTAGTAAAACAACTGTTGTTGTTGTTGGTCGCAAAGTCATGTCTGACCCATCGCGACTTCATGGACAACACTCCTCCAGGCCTTCCTGTCCTCCACCGTCTCCCGGAGTCCACTTAAGCTCACACCAACTGCCTCAGTGACTCCATCTAGCCCCCTCATCCTCTGCCGTCCCCTGCTTCTTTTGCCATCTGTTGTTCCCAGCATTAGGCTCTTCTCCAGGGAGTCCCTCCTTCTCATTAGGTGGCCAAAGTATTTGAATTTCATCTTCAGGATCTGGCCTTCTAAAGAGCAGTCAGGGTTGATCTCCTCTAGGACTGACCGGTTTGATCGCCTTGCGGTCCAAGGGACTCGCAGGAGTCTCCTCCAGCACCACAATTCAAAGACCTCAATCCTTTTGCGCTCAGCCTTCCTTATGGTCCAGCTTTCACAGCCATACATTGCAACTGGGAAAACCATAGCCTTGACTATACGCACTTTTGTTGGCAGGGTGATGTCTCTGCATTGTAGTATGCTGTTTAGATTTGCCATAGCTTTCCTCCCCAGGAGCAAGCGTCTTTTAATTTTTTGTCTGCAGTCCCCGTCTGCGGTGATCTTGGAGCCCAGGAAAATAAAATCTGTCACTACCTCCATTTCTTCCCATCTATTTGCCAGGAAGTGAGAGGACCGGATGTTATTATCTTAGTTTTCTTAATGTTGAGTTTCAAGCCAACTTTTGCACTCTCCTCCTTCACCCGCATCAAGAGGCTCTTTAGTTTCTCTTCACTTTCTGCCATGAGAGTGGTATCATCTGCATATCTGAGGCTGTTGATATTTCTCCCAGCAATCTTAATTCCAACTGGTGATTCATCTAACTCCATCTTTCTCATGATGTGCTCTGCATATAAGTTAAATAGGCAGAGCGACAGTATACAGCCTTGCCGAACTCCTTCCTCAATTTTGAACCAATCAGTGGTTCCGTGCCCAGTTCTCACTGTTGCTTCTTGACCTGCATATAGGTTTCTCAAGAGACAAATAAGATGGTCTGGTACTCCCATCTCTTTAAGAATTTGCCACAATGTGTTGTGATCCACACAATCAAAGACTTTAGCATAGTCAATGAAGCAGAAGTAGATGTTTTTCTGGAACTCCCTAGCTTTTTCCATGATCCAGCGTATGTTGGCAATTTGATCTCTAGTTCCTCTCCCTCTTCGAAATCCTGCCTGTACTTCTGGTAGTTCTCAGTCCACATACTGCTGGAGCCTAGCTTGTAGGATTTTGAGTATCACTTTGCTAGCATGTGAAATGAGTGCAATGGTGCAGTAGTTTGAACATTCTTTGGCATTGCCCTTCTTGGGGATCGGAACTGACCTTTTCCAATCCTGTGGCCACTGTTGAGTTTTCCAAATTTGCTGGCATATTGAGTGTAGCACTTTTACTGCATCATCTTTTAGGATTTTGAATAGCTCAACTGGAATACTGTCACCTCCACTAGCTTTGTTGTTGCTCAGACTTCCTAAGGCCCATTTGACTTCACATTCCAGGATGGCTGGCTCAAGGTCAGTGACCACTGCATCGTGGTTGTCAGGGAAGTTAAGCTCTTTCTTGTATAGTTCTTCTGTGTAATCTTGCCACCTCTTCTTAATCTCTTCTGCCTCTGTTAGGTCCCTGCCATTTTGGTCCTTTATCATGCCCATCTTTGCATGAAATGTTCCTTTCATGTCTCCAGTTTTCTTGAAAAGATCTCTGGTCCTCCCTAGTCTGTTGTTTTCTTTCATTTCTTTACACTGTTCATTTAAGGCATTCTTATCTCTTCTAGCTGTTCTCTGGAATTCTGCCTTCAATTGTTTGTATCTTTCTCCCTTGTCTTTCGCGTCCCTTCTTTCCTCAGCTATTTGTAAAGCTTCCTCAGACAGCCATTTTGCTTTCTTGCATTTCTTTTTCTTTGGGATGGTTTTAGTTGCTGCCTCTTGTACAATGTTGCGAACCTCCGTCCATAGTTCTTCAGGCACTCTGTCTATCAGATCTAATTCCTTAAATCTGTTTAAAACGACTGTAGGATTGATCAAAGAGGCTGCTTATAATTTAAATGGGACATATAATTTAAAGAACATTGAACATCCGAATGAGCAGCCATGTTTTTATGTTGCCCTTGAAGATCATCGTGTCTGATGCCAGACATAAAGATTGGGGGGAAGGTTCAGTAGCTAAGGCAGCAGCAGCAGCAGCAGCAGCAGCAGCAGCAGCAGCAGCAGCAGCAAGAAGGTTCTCTCTCAGCCATCTTGCCCCAGGAAAGCATGGGTGTGTTTGCTGAGGGGACGTACCTGGAGCAGGACCTCCATTAGGGATGTTAACGGCTGACCAGCCTTACATGATAGAAGGTGGTCCTTCTGGTACCCTCTGAATGGTCTCAGACCATTTAGGACACTATCGATCAAAATTGGTGCTGTGTCAGAAAACGAACTCTGCTAGGATCATCTGTAATTGCTTCAGCGCTTTGTCCTTTGGGTAGTTTCACTCTGATACCATGCTGGTGACCTACTGTAATGTCCTCTCCATCCAGAGCTCAGCAGCAGTTCACCTGCTCTGCCTGCAGGATGCCACAGCGTCAAGCCCTACATCTCCAGGTAAAGGCTCCCTGTTGAAACCCAACTGCCAGTCAGTGCTGACAGTACTGAGTTAAGCCAACCCATGTTCTGACTCAGTGAAAAAGCAGCTAGCTTCCTGCTGCCTCTCAGAACCTTGAGTAGAAGCCAAAGGGCTCTCTGAAATAAATGTGAAAGAAAGCGATTTGGCTGTCCTGGCCATTCGGACTTTGACCTAGCATGAAGTAATTGACATTCAGTCTGTGACTCAGTAGGCACTATCTAGAGCCTGAGGCCAAAGTCCAGGCCTTTGCAGCCCAAGGTCCCGTCCCTCCATGGTGACTCCCTAGAAGAGAGTAGCAGATACCTATGATCATTGAAGGGGCTGCCCAGAAGCTCTGTAATTGCCCAGCTGCGCTGCTGTGAGGGCCACATTCGCGACACTTAACTGAGCCATGCCAGTGTCCCTCCATGCAAGGATGGGCCTGGGTGCCCAGCCGTAGGGAGGAATGGTCACATGTCCCAGCTGCAAGCACAGGTGGAGCTGCAGCAAGGAAACGGCACCCTCTGAATGTTATTTATTCTAAGGCTAATAAAAGCGCAATGTGTTTTGAAAAGCTGAATTAAATCCCCCCTCCCCCTGCAGACACAAAAGTAAAACAGAACATTTCTCACTGCACTGTCTCAGTCAAGGTGTTTGGCATCTTAGCAGAAGCACCTCGTTTGGAAAGCTGAGAAGTGGCTGCTTCCAGCGTCACCCTCTCTCCCCCTCCTTCACTTTTTTCTTGTTAAAAACCTAGCCAGAGGCTCCACCGAGAACCCCCTTTCTCCTTTACAAGACAATTGTCCAGGAAAGTTCTCACAGAAAGGGCCAATCCTTGACCAGAATTAAAATGAAAATGGGTTCTCTGCTGATCTGAAGTATCTCAGTATTGGGCTGAATATTGGGGAAAGGGGCATTGTTCCAGAACTATTAAATCCAAAGCAAGATGGAAGTGGAATAAAAATGAGCTGAAATAAAAGATGTCTGCTCAGTGAGGGACTTTTTAAAGGGCAGCCACACCAAAGACAGGACTTGCTTTTAAGATTGATTTCCCCCACCCTTTCATTTAAACAGCCCAGGCTATAAAATTAATGGGTTGTTATGGAATGTTTTGCTCTGACGGATAATTGCAGCTCAGCCCTTGCTGTTCATTTCGATGGGAATTTCACTCCCAAATGAATAGGCTAAAGATTGTGCTGGGCAGCCTGGTTCTGTGCATCATCATGGGAAGCAAAGGCCTTTCCTCTTTGTTTTTTCCTCTTCCTCTTCCTTTAAGACATGGTCTTAACAGCCTTGATCTTGGAGTGGGACTAGTTGCTCAAGGATCTGTTTTGGGCCTTGTGGGGCTGGAGCAACAGGCTCCCAGCGAATTAGCAAAAGTGCCAGCAAAAGAACGTATTCCAAAGTGACTGTGCAATAGTTTGGAAGTTGACACTCCACGTGAATGCTAAAGTAGGCACCCTTGAGCCAGCTAGAAGCGCCGCCAGAACCAAACCAGGCAAAGGTGGGGAAGTATGACAAGGATGTTAGCTGCAGATTTCGGCTCAAAGTCTAGCTTTGCTGGAAGTCATATATGGATGGCTAAATTTGGTCACACCACTCAAACTAGAACTGCATGTAGTTGAAACTCCTAGGTTGCTTGAGTGGTAATTGGATCGCCACAGCTGCCCCAAACATGGTAACTTCTTGATGTTTTAGACTTCCACTCCCATCAGCCCTACCCAACATGGCTAATGACAAGGTATGATGGGTACTGTTCTCCAAAACATCTGGAAAGCAGCAGGTTGCCTTTCTCTCAGCCCTGACTCTGTTCTGACTCAGGCCCTTCCATGGCTCTTGGATAGACTATATGCCCACCAAAAATCTTATCTGTCGCTAGATAGCATGAATCAGAGAGTAAAATGGGCATGTTCCATATTCAGTCAAGGGGTGAGAATAGCCCATCATCCTTAGCACAAACGCCTGCTTAGAGTTTGCAAATGCTGGGAAGGTCCCGCGTAGGGAGTGGACAAGAGAACATCTTCTGCAGTGAACTGAGCATTTATGTGTACACATTTCTTCCATTCTGGCTAACATTCATGCTCCTAATGCCCCCAGTGGGAACAGGAAGGCTCATGGATATCAGACAAATATGCGCAAAAGCATAGTCTGCATATCAGTTTAATCAAGTTCTGGCAGATGAGCCCCTTCCAAAGAAAATACTCAGAAGTATTCAGAAACGGCTTTGATTTCCAGAGGTTGGTAACAAAGAGCAGGGAATGGCTTCCTCCATCATGCTCTGTTTGTGAAGTTTCCAAAAACCTCTAGCAGGACATTCTTGAAGATGAACTGCAGGACCAGAGGATGGTTACTTAGATCCAGCAAGAGAATCCTGCATCCACAAACCCACTGAGTATTTTCATAATATGGTAATCAATCACTTACTGCCCTAGTGGGCTGAGGCATATGTATAGCACTGCCAAGTGCTTAAATTCCTCCTCTGACCTCTCCTTCCAGAAGAGGGAGTGTACTGCAGGGTTCTGCTTCCATTACAGATGTTATTTATGACTAGCACTTTTATATTTATGACAAGCTACACCTGCCAGAAGAAGATGCACCCTTGGGGAATTTGAAGAAAGAATTCACAAAGTTTTGTGCAAAATTTCAGTGGGATTCCACTAGATGCTTAAGGAAGGATTTTAGCCCAGTAGCAGAACACATGCTCTGCATGCAGTAAATTCCAGATGTGATACCTTTCTTAGGTTGGGCTAAGAAAATTCCTGTCCAAACCTCAGGGCTAGGTCTTTCTCCATGTAAAGTAGCTTCCTGTTTTCCTAATTTCTTGAATAGGGTTTGACTTTTGAGCTGAATCCTGTTTATACTTACTGCTATTTATTTGGGGGAAATGGCACAATAGGGAATTTCTGTGATCTCCAGGGTTGCACAAATGAAAGCTGTGGGTTTTCTGGATTCAGGGTGACTAGATTCAAAGTAAGGCTTCTGGATCCTCTTTCAAGTTGTACAGGAGAGCTGTTTCTTGTTCGTGCAAATCATATCTGCTGAAATGCCCTTTTCGGGACCATTGTGCCAGGAACTCAGTGAATCAATAAATGCATTTGGAACAATGTGATGAAAGAATAGTCTTGAGTGCAGAAATAAAAACAAACAAACGAACAAAAAAAAATGCCCAGGAACCCCTGTCCTTTCTTGCAGCTTAGCCACATCTTGTCACCCCAAGAAGCCTTTCATTCATGTGCATTGATCAGATTTGCTTTCAATCCGCATCTCAAAGGAAAGAAAGTGATGTTTTTAAATTGCCCTAAGCATTTCCTCCAAGCTAAACCACATCACACAATGTATGGGTAGGTTGAAGTTTCAAAGGAAATGTGTATTTGTCAGGGAACACCCAGACCTGGCAGCCAACTGCTGTTTGTATGCTTATCTGTGGCATGGGATAAATTTCACCTTGATCCTCTTTCATTCCTTTTTAAAAAAATGTTATCAAACAAATTTGTTGACATTGCTCTTTTAAAAAAGTTCTGTAAGCTTTGAAGATATATCTTAATGTAGTGATGGCCATTGGCGTGTCTGTAGATTGTGTTCCACCCAGTCATAGGCACAGTTGCTGAGGAGTAAATTCTACAGACTTCAGTGGGGCTTTTGCCGAGGGAGGGGAGTGAAGTTCCAGGGCAGGCATTTAAGGGAAGAACTTGGTGCTTTTTCTTTCTGGGGAAATGAAAAGGAGGACACAATAAAGGTTGATGGCAGGGAGTTTGGGGTACACACAAGGAACTCCTTCAGACAGTGTATAATTAAGTCCTATACACATTTACCTGGGAGAAAATCCTGTTGAACTCAATAGGGGGTATTTCTGCATAGACATACAGGATTTTTTCTTACTGTCCTGATGTCCTTCAGATGTGGCACTCACCTCTAGTTTAAGATGCCCTTTGCAAAGAATTAGATCTGCCTTCTCCTACCCAGCACTTTCCCAAAGTTTTGCACCTGTTCTATACTTTCCAAGGATGGTTATATTCTGAACATTTCCGGAGGGTGCTGCATTGGAGAAGGCTGCATCAGAGCATTAGACGCCTTCTGTGGAGGATAGGTCTTGTTGTGGCTGCTAGGCAGGACAGCTAAAAAGAGCCGTGTGTTCGGAGGTAGCATCTTGGGGGAAAAACTTCCAGTGATGAGTTTTCCAGGGGCAGCTGTATGGCCACCACAGATAGGCAGCACTGGATGGTGGATGCTCTGTCTGGTAACTGAATGTGTGAACTGAACTGAAGTGTTATGGCTCCAGGGCATGGCACGCCTCCTGTGATAGACAGCAGCTCCGGCTGGGCCCTTCCTGAGTCCTGCTTCCTTCTCTAGCAGCTGCCTCTAGAATTTTTTGCAGCTAAGCATGTGGCAGCTCTTGCTGACCGGATGCCCTCCAGAAGCAATGGATCACAGCTCTCTCCACCCACCACCACCATAGCCATTTTGGCTTAGAATGGTGGGGGCTCTAGCCCAATTCATTTGGAGGGCACCTGGTGGGAGAAAGTCGGGCTGCGCTCCTCCACTGAGCTGTGGGTCCTGCCCTGCCTACATGGCAGGAAATGCCGTGTTGAGCAGGGTGGGTGCATCCAGATGGATTTCACACATGCTGCTTAATGCATTTGTAAGATTCCATATTCAGAGGGTGTATGTGAAAATCAGAAGCGCAATTTGAACAGACCCGCAGCTACATTTTAGCAGTTGGCAGCCTTGAAGCAAGGTGGATCTGCAGCTGCATTTCAGACTTCCTGCGTGTTCTGGGTGGAGGAGTATGCCTGCGAACAGGCCTTCAGCCACCATGTTTTCTCATCACGGTGCGACATTTGGGGAGGGATTCTGTTCACGTTGTAACTCCTCAGTCCTGCATGGAAATATGTCTGTGGGTGCGGAGGACTAGAAGCCTCCTCAGATTCTCCCTGGCCGGTTTCTCTCACTGTTTCTGGGAGAACAGACGAGGTTGCTTTCACTGGGCCTGCTGATTCCACCTTCTTTCCCTAATGCTCTCAGTGAAATGGACAAAACCATGTCTGGGTTTCAGTGGTGCTAGTGAAAACTTTGCCCATGCATCCTGTTCCCCTGTGACCACTGTGCCTGGTTTGGAGAACAGAAAGGAAGTTTTAATTCATTCCCCCTTTCAGCACATCATGTAGTACACCCAGTACTTTATTTTCTAAAAAGGAAGGGAGGATCCAGTAAGGCACTGGTGAAAGGGGCAAAGAGTTCCTCATATTTTGTTCTAATTGGAGAGACTGGGGGAAGGGGACAGGATGGGTGAACCCCCCCCCCCATACTTGTGATTAGATCAAAGCTCTGAGGGAGCAAACCTCAGAGCTGCTTGTTTGCATATTCTTCCATCTTAAAACAACAGGCAGAAAACTAGTAGAGTGGGAAGAAAAGGGTCTCCCTCAGCTCTTTGGTTGTTCTCTATTTGAAACAAAGTTTAAATGTAGGGGATTCTTTTAAAGAACGTACCGGTGCTTGAAGCAAAACGATCCAGGCCGCCACAAACCATTTTCCCTTTTGTTTGGGTGCGCAAGTCACCTAGGCGCAAGTCTGGTGGTAGAAAAGCATGGGCCAGACTCTTGTTTTGGCAGGTGTGGAGGTGGCTTTTAGAGTGGTTAAAGCATAACAAATTAAATGTGGCAACAGGTGGTAGAAGAGGTTTCTGGGTAACAAAGCAGATATCAATGAATATACATTTCATAGAGTATTTATGTGATATTTTAGTGATTTATTTTTAACATTTATAGACTGCCCCATAGCCCAGAGGGCTCTCTGGGTGGCTTACAATAAGATGCAGTAAGATCAACAGTAGCTATACCAATTGGCCTCACTCCAGCAAAGGAGCTGGTGCCAGAACCTGCTTCAGAGCAACGTCAAATGGGCAATGCCCGTTGGCACCATCCTTTGGTGATGCTCAAGGGCGCCACCTGCTGAAGAAGAATGGCCATCGGGGAAGGCAGGTAGCTCTCTACTGCTCTGGCCCTTTCTCCCTCTCTCTCGCCATATTGAGGCCGCAGTGGAAGGTGGAGTGGGGGGAAGAGTGACGGGGGCGAGGGCGGTCCAGCAGCGTGGGGCACGGCAGCAGGGTCATTGTATGTATGCCATGCATGTGCAGACGGAAAAGAGTCCTGCGAACCTCAGCGTTGCCTAGTTGGCTACACTAGAGAATTTTCTGTCTCAACATGGACAGGATTATGCCCTGGCTTAATTCACATAAGGGAAAGTCACGGTTCGTGAGTCAGAGGAGCAGCAGTAGCCCTGTCACAGGTCCCTTGTGTGAAGAGGTGCCCAGGACGGCGGGCCCTGCTGCTGGCTCGCCTCCCTCACCACCTGCCTGGGCTCGCTTTGTCCTGCTGCGCTCAGTAAAAGAAAACCTAGCAGGAGTCCAGCCACTGTGGATGCAGAAATGCAGGCAAAAGACGGCTTCTCCTGCTGTCCTTTCCCTCGACCTGCTGGGTGCTCTGACGCGCCCGGAGCTGTGAGTGCAAACACAGATCCATGTGAATGCATTTGCAGAGCTGCCTGAAGGGGAGGCATAGGGCTGCTTCATACACTTTTTGTGCTTATGGCCTGGATGCGTGTGTGTAACTGGAAACACAATCGGTAAACATTTTAAATTTAAAACATATATATCTCCCTGTATGATATATAATCAAGAAACATTTTTTTAAAGAAAACCCAAAAGACAGCTGTATTGGTCCATGAGGAAGAAAAAATCTGAGATCCACAGTGGGGCTATATTGTGTTAGCAGGTTATCTATTACAACTAAGCTGCATTCTACAATAATATTTAACTTTTCAGCCCTCCAGAGCTCTGAATCAATTAATTGGTACAAAGAGCAAGGGATGGGTCAGTACTTCTCCACAATTTCCTGTAGTGTGTAACATCTAGCCTAAGGAAGCTTTCTGAAGAATTCAAACACTTTCAAGCACTTGCACATTTCTGTGGAATTTGGTTCGGCGTGGCTCCAAATAAAGATACTTAATTCTTGATTACTTCCCCATTCTTTTGTAATCTGCTCATGTAAATACTATGCCAAAATTATGTTTACTTCCTCTTTAAACTTATGAATGAGAAGAAGATGATGAAAGAGAGAGAGAGAGAGAGAGAGAGAGAGAGAGAGAGAGAGAGAAAGGAAGAGCGAGCAGTAGTGAAGAATAATGCCAGGAGTGATGAACCTCAGTTGTGGGGCCAAATCTGGTCCTCCTAGAGTCCCAATCCCCATATGATCATGTCCCCTTTCCCTTCCCCTGGCCCCATTCGTTCCCCCCAGTTGCCAGTTAGTTTCCCAGCTTGTATTGAATCTTTTCCTTATCATAAAATGCTATGGCCTTGTAGTTACTGGAGGATTAGTAACTCTCCTAAGGTTTAGTTACTGCAGTAAGTGCTTTAAGCTAAAACATCCTTGTATTTTTAACTCAGCCCCATTAGCATTTCTCCCCCTCCAACCACTAGTATGCCTCCCCCAAAAGTTGCTCTGCAAAGGAACTCTTGGGTTGAAAGAGGTTCCAAAAGAAGAGGTTCTGCCCTAGAAAGTAGCAAATGCTGAAGCTTGCATTTTATTTTCTTCCCCTCATTTTTAAAAATTCAATTCCTCAAATGCACTCTGTTGTTTATTTCATAGGTTGCTGGTTGGTGCACCTCGTCAAAAAGCTTTCCCATCCCAGCGAGCCAACAGAACGGGAGGGCTGTACAGCTGTGACATTGCCTCTCCAGCTAAGTCGTGCGAACGTATACAATTTGATGAAGAAGGTGAGCTCAGCAATATCTAGATTTTGTTCTGTTTAGGCCAGAGTGTCATTATTTCTTATTTAAACCACTGGAGGAGTCTTAGTTATCAGTTGACTTAATTGATGCATTGGGAGCCCTTGACGACATGTGCACAGCCCTCAAGATCTTCTGATAGGGAATTACTTTATACTGGGTCAGGCCATTGGTCCCTCTAGCTGAGAATTATTGAGAATGATTAGCAGTGGCTTTGCAAGTTTCCAGCAGGAGTTTTTACTGGACCAGCTAGAGCTGCTGGGGATCAACCCTAGGGCCTTCCACATGCAGAGAGGTGCTCTGCCCCTGAGTTATACCTCCTGTGCTTTTCTGAGCTCCCATGAGGGAGATATTCAGAATTATGCATGGTGTGAAGAAAGTGAAGAGGGAGATGCATTTCTCTTTCTCTCATTATTCTAGAACCGGGGGTGGTCCCCCAAAGCTGATTGGTGGAGATTCAGGACAGATAAAAGGAAGCACTTTTTCACAAAGCAAACGATGGAATTCGCTCCTGCAAGATGCAGTGGTGGCCACCAGTGTGACTGGCTTTAAAGGGGGCTTAGACACATTTCATGGAGGATAAGTCTATCAATGGCTTCTCCAGTCTGGGAGGCAGCACGCCTCTGTGTACCTGTTGTTGGATACCACAACTGGAGGGCTCTAGTGCATCTGTCCTGCCTTGGGTTTCTTGTTGGCCTCTGTTGAAACAGGACGCTGGAATGCTAGGTGAACTCTTGGTCGGATCCAGTCTGGTTCATCCTATGTTCTTAATCTTTGTGTGTGGGTGGTAGAGGAGGGCTGCCTGTGCGTCGTGGCCTTCCAGTAGCCATGTCCAGATAATTCAAGCAGTTTGTAGAGGAGTCACGGTGTCATTATATGTCTAAGCAGTTCATAATCAGCACAAAATTAAGACCACTGAATATATATATAGCAATCTCAGATGCCAATAGTCAAAGCAGCAGGTCTTTGACACAAGAGGGAGATGTCCTTGGCGGATTCCTAAGTTTTGCAGAAATACCGAACTTCAAGGAAAAAACCATGAGAGAAAACAGCCCCCAACAACAGCCCAGTGAGGACCGAACATGCTCAGTGGGCTTAGGTTGCTGACTGTTGGAGGAAGGGGAACAGAAAAAGAGGACTGGGAAGGGAAGGGAGGGAAGGGAGTTGTGAGAATCCTGAATGGGGAGCATTCCGCACTGCCACCCTGATACTGCTGTAGTCCTGTTTGTATAAATTCACCAGGACCTGTGGGCACATTTGGAAATCTGAGAAGCTGCTGCAGCCACCATCACAAAATGGCTTCCACTGAGGCAGGGGTTGGTCATACAATTGCTGCCATGGGGGCCGGGCCAGTCGGAAGTGAGCTCCAGAGGTGGTGGGGAGAGAAATAATGGTAGGGAAGGGGAGACAGCGAATCAAAGAGGTCGGGGCTAGAAAGCCAGAGAGAGAAAACCAGCCTCACATTTCTCAAGGTTTTTTGTAAAACACTTTTTAAGGGCAAAAAGAGGGGAGAGCTGTGCAGGCACGACGGTGGCTTCCAGCGGCTTCCTGGCATCTCTGGGAGCCGCACCGGGGACCTTTGGAATCGGCTATTTCCATTGTGCAGTAAAGGATAAGATTGAGAGGAGGATTAAGTGAGCCACCTTGAGTTCTTGGAAGAAAAAAGGCAGGGCATAAATATAATTAATAAGTAAGGGCAGTGTGAGGCCCTCCAGATATTTTGTCCTACAACTCTCATAACCTGCTCACCATTTGCTACGCTGGCTAATGCTGATGGAAGTTATGGCCACAACATCTGGGATGCCACAAGTTGGCCAACACTGACAGTCAGTTGAGACTTCGCCTTGTATTGATATTCTAGACAAACAGTGCCATCTACAGATGTTTCCAGGTAACAAATGAAGTGAGTCAATGGATTCCTAGTTAAAATAATATGTTGGCAAATAAATAAAGGAGCAGTATATGGAAACAGCTTGTGTTGATTTTTCAGTTGATCTGAAAACAGAAAGCAAGGAAGATCAATGGATGGGTGTAACTGTCCAAAGTCAAGGCCCTGGTGGGAAAGTCGTGGTAAGTTTTCCAGGAATCACCAGCTTCTAAACATTTTGTTAGACTTAATTAATGATATTTCCCCCAATGTTTATGCTGATATTTTACTGAAAAACACAAAGAGAGATGTAGCACCTGCTATAGGAGCTGAGAAATATGGGATTGTTTCTATTTTTGATGTTTGGACTGTGGGTGTTGTTGCTGGTGTCATCAACTGGAAAAACATCTGCAATATTTAGGGGTTCTACCAGTGCAATAGTAACCATAAACCACATTAAATCAGTGGGGCTTGTTTTTAAGTAGGTGGGTATAAGGTTCCAGCTGAAGTTTCTCTTAATGTCTTGGCACACTTTCAGGTTGCAGTCCTAGGCATGCATACCTGAGAGTAAGAGCCATTAAAAATGGTGGGATTAACTTCCAATTAAATCAGCACAGATGTGTGCAGCCAGTTACATTAGTTTTGCCCTGAGGGATGGGTCTGTCCACTTGCAGCATGCTTTCTTTAGGATCCATCAGATCTTTCAGGAGTTCATCCTGCCATACAGTCTGGGTGAGCAAAAGCCCATGGCCAAAGGTAGCACCAAGAAGGCACAGTTCCTTCTATCTGCTAATAAGAGAAATGCTTTCTCCTGCAAAATACTGCCTATGCACTTATTTTGGGTAGTAGGTAATCATTCTAGCTTGTACATCAAGATCTGAGCTCAGGTGTGACTATCCAATGAGGGCTTCTAGGCCAGGAGTGGGCAAGTTATGGTCTTCCAATGTTTTGGCCTACAGCTCCCATCTTCCCTCACATTTGGCTGTGCTGGTTGATGGCCACTGTAGGCCAAAACAACTGGAGGACTGCAGTGTTGCATTACCCAAAATCTGTGCCAGGCATGGGGCCTCCTCAGGAGCTGCAATGACGTCTTGAAATGCTTTTCCCCAGTTCTCAACCCTTTCTTCTTTTAGATATTTGTCCAAAGCAGGGCTATTTCAGAAGTCTCTCTGTTGAGCAATTCTCTTATATATGAGGCTTTTTTAGCACTGATATCTCCATGATTCATATTTTAGTTGATATTTGGGCTGGGGAGGGGGTTGGGGTAATTTTATATTGGGGTAATTTTATATTTGTTTTATATATTGCACCATGTGCACTGATTACCACATGAAGAATATGGGATATACGCTGCTACTGCTAAAATAAATAAAACATTATAGCCTTCCAAGGAAGTCTCTTTTTCCATGTCCCCAAAGACTATCTTACAGAGTTTGATGGGGCCTATTCTTGAGTAAGTAAGCAGAACTGTACAAGTGCACCATTTTCCATTTCCTTTGCAGGGTAATGGATCGTGTTTTGCTTATCTGTGGGCATTTTTGTTTTTGTTTCTTTACTTTACAGACCTGTGCACATCGCTATGAGAAAAGGCAGTTCACAAACACAGAAATGGAAACCCGAGATATCTTTGGAAATTGCTATGTCCTGAGCCAGGATCTTACTATCAACAAGAATGATAATATGGATGGTGCAGACTGGGGGTTTTGCCAGGGCCGGTTGAGAGGCCATGAGAAGTTTGGTTCATGTCAGCAAGGTGTCGCCGCCACTTTTACCAAGGATTACCATTATATTGTATTTGGGGCACCAGGGACCTATAACTGGAAAGGTATGCCTTTTTTTGCGCTCCTCCGATCTGCTTCCAGATGAAGACGAGTATCCAGTCCTGCCCTTGCACTGGCAGAAACTACCAGACCCACGGGAAGATACTGCTTTTCGCAGCAACTGGAAACTAGCTGAAACGAGTGTTTCTGGAATGAAACTAGTCAGGAGAACTCTGGAAGGGAGATCCATTAAATCTGTCCCATTCAAGAAAAACTTCTTTCAATTAGTTTCCAGGATCGGTGTCAGAAACACCAGCTTCCCATTGGGCTGGTGGCCATTCCCACCCCCAACACAACCGAGCGGGCGTGGGCAGATTATGAACACTGGATAATGGCCTAGGGGTTCCATTTCTTACGAAAGAAACAGCAACCGGCTCTGCGCTTTGCAAACTCTTCTGCTGTACAAATGCTGCCCTTTTCACTCTTCTCCAAAACGCTTAAAGAGCCTGCAAACACAGGGCATATCTGCTTTCCATGCTCTGGAATCAGCCCTTCCACTAAATTGTGAGAATAAAAATGGCCCCGCTGGTTCTCACCATGGTCCATCTGCTTCTGTACTTAATCCAGCAATAGCCAGACTGAAGTTCCAAAGAACCAGACCATGGCTTGTTTCCAGGGTATAGAAATCCCAGTCATGCAGGACATGGAAAGTGTAGGAAACAGGACTGGAAAGAAGGGATCTGATCCTTGTGGGGCGTTCTCCCTGTAGTGTGTGTGGTGCCCCTGCTGATCTCCAGTTCCTACTTCCCTAGTCTGGATACAGATTGCTAGGACGGGGGTAGGGAACCCTTGGATTGGGAAATGAATCCATCCTGCTAGGGTTTTCCATAAGGCCACGCCCCTTTTCCACCACCCATTGATCATTTGGTAGTTTCCCAGTTTTTGTCCAGTTTTTTCCACTCATTCAAGAAGGTTGAAATGTCACCCCTGGTAGCAAGAGCTGTAAGCTAAAATATGCTGGTATCTTTTGTATTTTGGCCCTGCCTCCCTTTCCCTGCCTATCGCTGGAAGGTTGTCCCCAAGAACCTCTCTGAAGGAGGGTTCTCCACCCTCTTGGGTGTCCAGGGAAGGGACTTATGGAACTGAAAGCATGTGTGTTTTTCACTGGAGTCCCTAAAGACACAAACAAACATCTATATATACATTTTCTTAGAAGAAGAAACTGGAAAGAGTCCATCAAATGCTGTTCAAATGCTGTGGAAGGCGAGGCAGGAAGAAATCATCAACTTTTGTAGAAATAGCCTAGGTGATCATTAAATACCTGTAGCCAGGTAACAATGCATTAACCCCTTTGGAAAAAGAAAACATACTTGAAATCCAGACAGATTGCGAATTAAAGAGCCGTGGGATTTGCCTCTGCTTATTTCTGATGAAAAGCTGTGAAATCTTCTGTCCTGCTATTCTTTTCTTTTTCGAGAAAGCATTGTTTTTCTTACCGCTCTCTGCTCTGCCAACAGCTGTGGAATTCTTTTCTCCTGGGACCTTTCATCCCTGCGATAAACCCTTCTGCTGCACACCTGCGCCCGACACATGATCCATGCAGCATCCCTGAGCCTTGGCCCAAGGGGGCCTTGTGGGGAAAGCTGCCCTTCCCCACAGGGGACTTTTTGCAGGGAAATCTGACGTCCTGATATGGTATTTCAAATTGAGCCATCACGTGGCTTTAATTTCAAGCACTTATTGTCACGGCACTTGGTTTTTTCAGAGTGCTCTTTTATATACTCAGAAAATCATCTGCATTTTTGAGGGTATATTGTTAATACACCTGTTGAAATAGAAGGGCTTTCTTTCCAAAGTGGGTGGGAGTGAATTGTTGCAGGTAGGAGAGAGTTAGTTCTTCATCCAGCCAAAGCAGGTATTTTGATACGAACATTTCAAATGTGATGGTGCTAGTGCTTGAAAGAATATGGCATTAAATTTACAAATAGGTGTATACACTGAAGAGCAACAGCAGTGCTCTGGCTGGTGTGAAGTGCCATCTCGTATTCACATGGGGGGGGGGGGGAATTGCCCCCCACCAAGCCCTTCCGCCCCCCCCCAGCGGGCTGGTGGGCCCCCTTCCATGTTGGCGGGGGGGGGGGGGGGGCTGACCCTTGAAAGAGACCTGAGGGAGGGCTGCACAATGGGTTACAGGTGGAAGGAGGGGACAGAAAGCCTTTCTGCTGATTTTCTTCAAATTACCTTATCTTGGGATGGAAGGCAAGAGTTCCTTCTTCCCCTCTTCAAGTCTGAGTAAATAGTAGAAAGGGGAAGGCTTTGTAACTTCCTGTATAGACGGCTTCTCCTTGAAATGGGAGGAGGCCGCTTTTCCTGGACCCTGTGTCCTTTGAATGTTTGTTTCCCCCACAAAAGAAGAATTTGGGATCCACAAAAAGCTGACGGTTGGAACATGTACTTTAGGCTAGGAGTGTGTCAGGCTGCAGCCTCACACTCCTTTTCGAAGCCTTCTGCCTGGCCATCTCAAGGCACCTGTGCTGTCCCCACTTTGCGTTCTTCCCTACAGCTCTTGTTTCTCTGGCCCAGTTTGCAGAACACAAGGATAGCTAATAAGCCATGTGGCTTGCTAACCATCCCCACACATGCCAGATCATTTCCCTAATTACCCTCATGAAACACGGTTTGTTGTGTCATCTGAATGCAGCAGGGGAGGGTGATTAGAGGGGTTAAGAAACCTCCCAGAGCCCTGTAACCATCTGTGGGTTTTAGGGGGTTTCGTACCATCCTATCAGATGCCAGGAGAAGATGCACTCAGTGATGGCAATTAAGGGAATGAGCTGGCACTCGGGGGTGGGGGATTGACATACTGCTGTGGCTTACTCACCTTTCCGGTGCCTTGCCAAGCCCGTCACAGCCTCCTTACCGACTCCTACCATGCTGCTCCTCTTCCTTCCTGGCTTGCTGCCCTGCCAAGATAATCCAGATTCTGCAGATTCTGCAGATCTCAAATATACGAAGAAGAAAAAATTGGGAAATGTGTCTACATGGCATGCTGTGCTACCAAGGCGATACACGGTTGTTTCCACACCTGGCCCTGATCCCATGCATCTGAGAACCTTCCTTGGCATTGCTAAACTTTCATAACTCCAGAACTGGACACATGGTACAGCGTGTTACATTATGGTTCTTCCCTCCATTCTCCACGAAATCAGACCATTGTTGCTTTTTCTTTCTTTTTTTCTTATTAAGGTTCATGGATTACGTTACTGTCCCTCCCCTGCCTTTGTCATTCATCCCACTTTTTGTTTTGTTTTTTGTTTTTGCCATCTCATCCTTCTAGGAATGGTTCGTGCAGAGCAAAAGAATTTCACCCTAATGGAAAGGGGAATCTTTGAGGATGGGCCTTATGAAGTGGGTGGTGAGAGAACCCAAGATGAGAGCCTAGTTCCTGTTCCAGCCAACAGTTACTTAGGTAGGCTTAAGCTCTTCTGAGATCTCCAGAAAATTGCGGCACACGTATGGAGCAATGACCTAACGCTGCTGGAACGTGGTTCACTTTCAGACACCCCCTACTCCCACTTTGCAGTTCAGTCAGGGCGCTCTTCCTACTCCATTTTTGTGGCCTCTTTGAAGTGTAAAAACAGTACTCTGGCTGAGAAAGCCCTAAGAGCTGCTAAGCTGAGAGGACACGTGGGTGCGCGGAGAAGGACACGCTCACGTGTGTGCCATGGCTGCAATCACTGCTCTGCCCGCATGGTAAGTACGGGATGAGAGGCAAGGGCCTGCTGTCACGTGACCTCAAGCATGGCGCAGGGAAAACTCCGGAATCCTTTCCCACTGAAACGGCGCTTTGATGGCTGAGAGTGGTTTTCCCAGCGGAAGCATCAAGCTAGCACTCCCAAATGCTCAGCTAACTGCCAAGGCTGCCCCGCTTTTGCTTTGCAAAAGTTTTAATGCAAGGGATAATCAAAAGATGATCATGGCCCAGTTTGGTAGGGCCTGTGGGATGCACAGTGGGATGCATGCAGACATTTTTATGTTGAAGCGGGGGAGGAACTTCAGGCTTGGGGTCCCACACTGGGGCTGGCGGAGGTCCAGCCCCCCATCGTTGAAGGCTGGGAATGCTGATGCCATCCCCACCCTCCTCATCCCCTTCACCCCCACGCTCTTGCCTGGCAACAGGGCATGCCTGGCTGCACAAGGCATGGGGCCAAACGGCAGGGACTGAAGCACCTTCATGTCAAGCTCCAGTTCACCAGTTTCCCACTCCGACTCTTGGAGAGTCCGGCTGCTCTTTTTCTCACCGCGTCATTGGGTGATTGTCACAGCCCCAGTCTTGCGGCCGTGGTGTGAGGGTGTGAGATTTTGAGAATGCATCACGGCAAATGATCATGATGATATTTTGTTGCTGCACCTTGAGCCTCCAGAGCTGATGGTAAACCTGATGAAAGCTTGAAAGTGTTTAAAAAAAAATCCTTCCCAGTAATTTAGATTAGATTGCCTGATGGATTATGTAGAAAAATGGCCTGGGATTTGGTTGGAGGTGACAAATCAGTCGATGCTGCAGGGAAGGAATTGCAAGGGGGGATTTATATAGTCAGCAGCTGCATGAGTTTGCTTCCTTTCTCTGAGAAGAATCTTGGGATTCCACTCTATCAAGGAAAGAGCTTCCAAACAAGCTGTGGAAAAGCATCCCTCCCACTTGCGGCTGTCACGTGGCTGCCTTTCCTAGCTTCTTTCAGGGTTAATGATCTGGGTGGTTAAGTGTCCAGGTAGGGACACTGAGGCATAAATTGGTGCCATCATTGTAGCAGCTTCACACACACACTTAAAGCAGATCAGCGGATGTGTGAGGGGAGCGCACATGCTGCGGATTGTCCCAAGCGCGGCTTTGCATGTTTGCTTGACAAGACAACAGAAGGGTGAGTTATGGCTTCCAGGCATTACAAAAGAGTTTCCGACTTGCTGAAATAAATATGGCAGTGACAACTTGTTGACTTTTGCTGATAATGAAGCTGTATCATAAATCTCCTGCATGTACATCCCTGAATCTATCATCAGCAGACTTTTCATTTGGTCGCTGTTGCTTGATTAATGAAGCGCAGTGTCACAATGACCTGGTTCACATGACACGACGGTGAGCCTGAGAGGTTGTCGTGTTGTGGTGGGTGCCAGCGGGTATCATTTTTTCATTGTGTCCATGTGTGTCTGCCTTACCATGGGTGGCAGGGAATATTTGAAAGTTAGACAACCCTTAAATAATCTAACTTAACAATCCTGGGCAAGATCTGCTCCACGTAGCATCCAGTGCAGTAATTTAATCCATGGGAGGTTGTTAAGTTGTGTGAACCAGGTCAATATGTCTTTTGTACAGCACTAGTCGGTGTTTATATTGGTAAATGCTTCTGCTGTACCTCAGGTCACCTCCAAGACTCCGTGCTGCTCTTGTCTCTGCTTAACTTGTCCTTCTTTCCTCTCTGCATCTTCTTTCTCTGCTCACATGTACAGGTCTTCTTTTTTTGACAAGTGTGTCTAATGCTAACCCTGATCAGTTTGTGTACAAAACACTGCCTCCTAGTGTCAAAACCACCGATCTGATGATGAATAGCTATCTAGGTTTGTGACCTCTGAAACAATGGTTGGTCACTTCTTTTATTACAGAGGTGGGGAACCTCAGACCCGAGCGTTGAATTTGGCCCTCCAGGGATCCTGAGAAGGCCACAGCCCTGACTCCTTGCTCCACCCTGTTTTCTCCAACCACCAATCATTTGGTGGCCTCCCAGATATTGTTCCTCCCCTGCCCCCTCCTGTAGTGTGCAAGGTTGAAGTGCCTTTCTTAAGGCTTTCTTACTGGCAATAAGAGCTTTAAGCTACAATATGTTGGGGGCGAGGGCGTATTTTTGGCCCCAGCCCTTTTCTGTTCAGCCCCTTCTAGAAAGCAGCTTCAATGAGCATCTCCAAAATTGAGTTTGGCCTTTCAGCTGAGAGGTTCCCCACCCCTGGCGTCTCTCCTACTAGACTTTGACATCATTGCTCGATTCCCATTTCCAGTTAAGGCGTGTCACAGAAGTTCAGATGAGATGAGAGGATTTAGGAAAGAAGAGAGTGGCTTTTGAGACTTGAGTTTTTGGGGTGCACTCTTGGTTAGGGGCCTGTGGAATTTGGTGTTGGTGAGACCAGAAAAGCCAGTGCACCTGTGCCCTGTGATGCTTTTTCTCCCGCTGGCCTACCAACAAATATATTGATAGAAGGGAGATGACAGAGTAAGTGCAGTTGCCCCAAAGGGAGAGGAACTTCTCTGGGAAGCTGGGAAGGCTTGAAAATCGCAGTCTGTCAATGCTCCCACCTTACCTGAACTTCTGGTCCCACAGTGGTCTTTCTTTCTTTCTTTTTTGGACAGCTGGAATGGCAGTGGTGAAGTGATTGTACACTCATGGGCTTTCTTTCTAGTTTATCATGACTATTCTCTCAGAAGCAGAAACTATTATGTAATATTTTAATATTTTGTGGATGGATGGATGGATGGATGGATGGATATGAATCTATAGCACCAGTTCACCTCAATGACACCCACATGGATTTTAGAATTGCATTGAACCCAAATTAAATGGAAGGGGAACTTAGGTGTTATGTATTATGCAGGTCTGTCTCTGAAAAATTGATCCCTACATGGAGTTCTCTCCGATAATATGATGTATTGTTTTACCCAGTGATAGTGCCATTGTGTTGTATGCATCCAGTGCCTTCTCCATTCCTTTGTCACCAGTGGTGACATGGAGATGGGTGATTGATGCCATAGAATCATAGAATAGAACTGGAAAGGGCTACAAGGTCGTTGAGTCCAAGCCCCTGCTCAGTGCAGGACTCCGAGTTAAAACATCCTGGACAGATAAACGTCCAACAGCCTCTTGAATGTCTCCAGCCTCCCATGGTAATTGGTGCCCTTGCCATTCTGCTCTAACAGTGAGGAAGTTTTCCCAGATGTCCATCCAGAGCCTGGCTTCCTGTAGCTTGAGCCATTATTCCGTGCCCTGCACTCTGGGATAATTGAGAAGAGATGCTGGCCTTCCTCTGTGACAGCCTTTCATGTCTTTGAGAAGTGCCATCATTTCTTCCCTCAGTCTTCTCTTCTGCAGGCTAAACATGCGCAGTTCTTCAGTCTCTCCTCATACGACCTTGTTTCCAGTCCCCTGATCATCTTTGTTGTCCTCCACCGAAACTTTTCCAGTTTGTTTGCATCCTTCTTACCTGTGGAGCCCAGAACTGGACACATTACTCAAGATGGGACCTAACTAGTGCCAAACAGAAGGGAACCAGTGATCTGGGAGCCCTCCTTCTGTTAATGCAGTTCCAAATACCATTTGCTCTTTCGTTGAGCATTTGCTCAACATCACATTTGTTGTCTCACATTCAGCTTGTGTTCTACAACGATCATAAGATCCTTCTGTCGATGATACTACTAAAGGATACAGGTGATACCATATATCGGGGTGGCTAGACAGAGGCTTGGGAGCCACATGCAGCTCCACTTTTAACTCTCAAGCATCTGACATTTACCATATCTGGCTCTTCCATTAAGCAAGTCTAGCCGCCCTGCCATATATGAAAGGGACAAAGGGGAGAGCATTCAGTGCATTGTCGGAAGCATCCCTGTGCTGTGCTCTCAACTTCCTGGTGTGTATCCGCAGGACCCCAAGCCCCGACCAGCAATTCATTCTGATGGTAAAGGCTGTTTAGCAATGATTGCCCCATTAGGTCAGAACACAGAAAAGTTTAAACTGAGAATTCTAGGAAGGACAGGATTAAACAAACGGGTTTAAGCACAGGCAGGTTTGCAGTATCCTTGTTCAAGGGCCCAAGATAATCACTTGTGCATAGCATGGAGTTCTGTCCAGAATGCTAATTACCTTGCTAATTAAGGATTTCCCTTTTTTTAAATGGACAGTGTGAGCTACTGCCTTTGATGCATTCTTTATGGACTTTCTGGTGTAAATGCTGATGAGTTCACCACTGCTTCTTTTGTTAGTTTCAGTCCTTAGCGTGTTGAGCCTGTGCAAGGCCAGTGGAACGGAATGTGAGGTCCAGGTTCAGCACGTGGGGTTCACCCAAAGTCATGAAACACCATGTGATCTGCATGGCAAAGCATGCCATTGTTGTGGGATGTGGGCAGCATGCTTCATTTTTCATGAGGTTCGAACATTCATTTAACATCATGGGTGCACTATGTTAAAGTGGTACCAATCAAGGCATTATAAAATGCATATTTAAAAAAAGAGAAATAATGATGTCTGATGTAGGCAGAAAGTCTCAAGTCCTCAGTCAGTGACTCTGATCATTTTATTTTTATATTTATTTATTTATTTATTTATTAAAACATTTTTATGCCGCCCCATTCGCCGAAGCCTCGGGGCGGCTCACAACATTAAGTTAAAATACAAACATTAAGTTATAACATTAAGTTAAAATGTTTGTAAAATGCAAGCATTAAGTTAAAATATAAAAAATAACAATATAAAATAAGTCGCCCTGGCCAGATAAAATCCAATAATATTAACAGTTAAAATGACGCTTAAATAAAAAGGTCTTCGCCTGGCGCCGAAAAACAAATAACGACGGCACCAGGCGGACCTCTCTGGGGAGCGCATTCCATAGATTACGCGCCACCGCAGAGAAAGCCTTCCTCCGAGTACCCACCCTCCTGATTTCTTTCACGGAGGGTTCCCGGAGAAGGGCCTCTCCCGCTGATCTCAAGGGGCAGGCGGGCGTATATGGATGTAAGCGCTCCTTCAGGTAACCAGGACCCAAGCCGTTTAGGGCTTTATAGGTCATCACCAACACCTTGAATTGGGCCCGGACTTCAATGGGGAGCCAGTGAAGCTGACGGAGGACTGGAGTCATGTGAACATAACGCCCAGTCCCCGTCAGCAGCCTGGCAGTGATATTTTGAACCAGTTGAAGTACCCGGACCGTCTTCAAGGGTAGCCCCACGTAGAGCGCGTTGCAGAAGTCAAATATATATATAGATAGATAGATAGATAGATAGATAGATAGATAGATATAGATAGATAGATAGATAGATTTATATCCTGCCTTTTTCCTCAAAGGGCTCAAGGCAGCTTACATCTCCTCCTCCATCTTATCCCCACAACAACAACCCTGTGAGGTAGGTTGGGCTGAGAGTCTGTGACTGGCCCAAAGCCACCCAGTTGGCTCCATGGCCGAGCGGGGACTCGAACCCGGATCGTCTGAGTCCCAGGCCCATGCTCTTAACCACTACACCACACTGGCTCTCAGTGTGAAGTTGTCATTGTGTACATCAGAGGTGGGAAGACCCATGAGCATCCACAGTGAGCTGTGACATCTCTCACATCTCCACACTTTCCCTGGCTCTTTTCTAGTGTGTGCGCGCGCGCGCACGCATG